>NC_056726.1:464479298-464623973 GCF_019279795.1 Protopterus annectens
TGGCGATGAGTGCACCAAATCCTAGCCTCTAGACTACCAAGAATCCCCAGTCGAGGCCAGGGTGGACTTCCTTCTCACTCTTAAGTGTTTTCAGTTTCATGCCCTGACAAATCTTGCAGGCACCAGTATCCTACTTGTAACCCAAAGTAGTACATACATTTATCATGAAAATCTTTAAAAGTTTATCTGCTTCCTGCAAGCACATTTATTATGTTTGGATGTACCCTGCACACCTCGATGTGGCTGAATACCCTGCATGCTGCTGAGTTACCCTCTCCTTCATATCTAACTGCAACTCATAGGCTATTAACCCATTTTTTTGCATCTTACCTTTAAAATCAGCAAAATCTAGTCCAAGAACACCAATTATTGGAGAAAAAGAAGTTAGGTACTCACCATAATGTTCCATCTGAGTAGTTGTACTTCATTTGTCTTCAACCTGTGGGTTTCAGATCCGCATCGGATCTGACATAGACGTATTTTTCAGCTATGGATGCTAGCTCCAAGCTCCTCCCCTTACCCATAATGCTCCCCGTCTCCCTTCAGATCGAGTTTGCTGCCGAAGTAGTATCAGACACCCGACCCAACAGCACCTTATAATTGTGAGTCATTACCAACTCTCGGGCCTAGACTTGGCCAAGGACCTCACAAGTTACACAAAGGTATATGAAGACTGCACAAATGATAAGGTCAGAGGGAAGGCTGAAGACAAATGAAGTACAGCTAGTCAGATGGAACATTATGGTGAGTACATAACTTCATCTGAAGTGGTTTACTTCATTTGGTCTTCAATCTGTAGGACAGAGTGCCCAGCTACCAATAACTCCTGAGTGGCCCTCATGGAAGGATGTTCCGGAGCACTGCAGAGACAAAGGATGCTCTGTTTATAGACACAATATCCAGCTTGTAATGTGAAATAAAGGTATGAGATGAGGACCAAGTGGCTGCCGAACAGATATCGTCCAGACACACACTAAACTGAAGGCAGCTGACGTAGCCATAGACCGAGTAGAATGTACCTTCACTTATCCTGGCAGAGACATGCCTTTCACAGCACAGGCTTGAACAATGCATTGGGAAATCCAGCGAGCAAGTTACCTTGGAAGCTGACTTGCCTAAGAAGGATTTAGCATAAAACACAAACAGCTGATCTGATTTACAAAAAGGTTTCATCCTGTGCAAGTAAAATCTCAATTGCCTATGAACATCAAGGAGATGCAGCTTGTATTCCTCTGGTTTGGAAATTAGGGGAAAAAATGGTAAATTGATAGTCTGATTAATATTTGCTTCCGAGGTTACCTTAGGAAGGAAAGGTGGATTAGTGTGCAGCAACATTCTGTCATTGTGAAAGATCATGTAAGGCATTTTGATAGAGAGCCTGAAGCTCTGACACTCTTCTGGCTGAGGTATGCCAACCAAGAAGGCAGTTTTCCAGGTTAAACATTGCAAATCAACTGAAGCTGCAGGTTCAAGGGGTGCGGAGACTAATGCCTGTTAACACTAAGGTAAGATCCCATGGAGGCATAGGGTCCTTAACCAGGGGTCTAAAAAGAAATGCATCTTTAAGGAAAATCTTACAAAGTTTGGAAGAAGCCAAGGAAGACATATTCAACTTCACATGGAAATTAGAAATACCTGCCAGTAGGTGCAGTAAAGGGATCCAAGGCCCGCTGAGTGGCCCATATGGAGAAACGTTTCCATTTACTACGATACACCTTACTGGTAGAAGATTTGTGAGCCGTTCCCATAATGGACTTAACAGGGGATGACAACCTGGGAGTCCTAATAATCATGGGAACCGGAACAGCCAAGCCGTGAGCTTCAGACTGTCCAGATCTGGGTGAGGGATCCCTGAGGGATGAGAAACAAGATCTGGAACTGCAAGCAATGTCCTTGGAGGAACTACCAGATGAGACCACAGTAAGGGAAACCAAACCTGGCAAAGCCAGAATGTGGCGATGAGGATCACAGTGGTCCCCAGCCTTCAAGCTTTCAGAAGGAACTCAGACATGACAGGAAGCGGAGGATAAGCATAAAGTAGACTGTGAAGCCAATCATGAACCATAGCATCTCTGTGGGATTCCCCCTGTGGGAGGTTCAGTAAGTACAGTTGTGTACACTTACCATAAATGTAGATGTTAGAGTGTATTCACTGTTGCAGTCATCACCTGTGGGTTATCCCTGCTGTGGAAGCCCTCGGCCGGCCCAAACACCAGTCTCGATGTTTTTCTGTGACGGCTGCTGACGCTTGCTGCCTGACGTCAGGTCATCAGTGCTATAAAGGAATGCAGCCGATGCCATTACATCAGTTTATCTTGCCCTAACCAGTCAGTGGCCCAAGTAAATATGGTAAAGGTGGCCCTGGTGGCTAAAAGCCACCATTAGAAACTTATGTCTCCCTAAAGAATGAAAATATAAGGGGGAAAGAAGGGGAAACCAGGACTGCAAAAGTGAATACACTCGAACATCTACATTTATGGTAAGTGTACACAACTGTACTATGTTCTCTGTGTTTCACTGTTGCAGTCACCACTTCTGGGAGGATTCCCAAAGCTGAGGAGATGGGTGGTAGAATTAGTAAGAGACCTAGGAATGGGTCAGCATGCCCTGCATAGGTTCATAGGTAGGTACTAGGCTATTGACCCAAGGGCCTAAGTAAGCCTAGCCAACAAGGTTCCCTGGCTTACGCCACCCAAGAAAGTTCCTGTGTCCCTGTCAAGCAAAGCCACAGAAGTGATCCCCGGGGTGTATTTCCTAGTTTCCATCCACTCATCAAGATTTTTCTTGAAGAGTGCTAATGAGGAACTTTGCTTGGCATAGATGGGTAGCTTGTTCCAGAGTATAGGAAGTCTCTGGGACAAGAATCTATCCCTCCAGCATGTCCTGTTTATTGTGGAGACAAGGTTTAGGTCCCTAGAGCCTGTAGCTCAGAGGGATTGGGATTTCTTAAGGTGTAGCATGTCCAACAGCTCTGGGTTTAACATAGCTTTATATGTTAGGCAGAGATCTCCTCGGAGTAGGCGATATGCTACAGAGTAAAGCTGAGTTTTTTTGAGATGGTAAGAGTAGAACATCGAGGCCAGTAATCCTCTTTGTGAGGTACTTCTGTGGCCTTTCCAGCTGCTGCAGATGTCTTGTGAGGTACATTCTAAAAGGGGCATTGTACTCTATAATGGTCTAATGAGTGCTGAGTAGAGGGGAACAATGACCTCTTTTTTCCTGGATGAGAACCCTTTTGTGATGAGGTGTGCCACATAGAAGAATTTCCTGACTATTGTGGTGATGTGATTATCAAAGGAGAGACTACTGTCCACCTGGGTCCCAAGGTCACTTATCACACATTCGGCATTAAGTAGATTGCCATTTATGTGGTAGTTCATGGGTACAGAGTTTTTACCAAAGGGGATGACCATGTACTTTTTGGCATTGAGCTTGAGGCCATGCCTCTGACACCAGGCATCTGTCTCAATAAGGCCCTTCTAGAGGATGTCCACATCATTTGGGGACTTGACTATGGCTCCTAGTTTGCAGTCATCTGTGAACTTAGCCAGGGGCCTTCTGTGTTAGCCTGTGCTTCAGAGAAGTAGATACCAAACAGGAGAGGTCCCAGGACTGAACCAACCCTGTGGTACTCCACTTGTCACTGGTTTGAAGTCAAATTTGGAGTCTGCAACTTTTACAGTGTGGGTTCTTGTCAGTGAGCCAGTTGTGACAGGGATTTCTACCTAGTATAGTGAGTTTAACTATAATTCCAGAAAAGGGGATGGTGTTGAAAGCTTTGGCGAGGTCAAGATAGGCTGTGTGAACCACCTTACCCTCGTCTATGGCTTTGTTGACTGCCTCAAAGAAGTTGATCAGGTCCAGAAGGCATGATCTGCCTTTCACAAACCAGAACTGGATGGTTTCCAGAGTTTGGAGGTTACCAACGTCTTTTGTTTGAGTTCCATGATGATACGTTCCATGGCCTTGCAGACCAGGCTCGTCAGGCTAATAGGGCGATAGTTCCCAGGATCAGTGGTGGCTCCCCCTTTGTGAAGTGGGATAACTGTTGCTGTGCGCCATTCAGTGGGCAGAAAGCCTGATGTGAGACTATGACTGAACATGGTGCTTAGGTGGGGAGCCAGTTTGTTCTGAAGTTTGTGTAAAACGCAGCCTGGGATGTTATCCGGTCCCATGGATGCTGTGTTTTTGGTTTAGAGAGTGCAGCTTTTACCGGCATAGATGTGATTACAGGGACTCTGCATTCTTCCTGTACAGATATGGGCCCTTTAGGGGGTGAGAGGGGGTAAAATTAGCACTGAACCTATCTGCCAGGATGTTTGCAATATCAGTTGGTTCTGTAATTTTCGTGCCATTGTGCTGTAACTCAGAGCAGATCTGGGTGTTGCCATTGAGATTCTTGACATAGCTATAGAATGCTTTGTGGTTGCCCTTAGAATCGGTGACGATTTTGTTTTCGCAGCTAGCTTTGGAGGATCTTATAAGGGATCTCAGCTTCTTACTGAGACTGACCAGGCAGTTCCTCTACTCATGGGATTTTACTCTCTTTTGCAACAGTTTCTTACTTCTGTTGTAGAGTTTATGGCAGGGGACCACTAGATCGGCTTCCTTTTTTTGGAGGATAGCAATCTTGGTTCTGTTTAGGAAAGCACGGTCCATGCACTCGTGTAAGTGCTTATAGAATGCATTTGTGTATGATTCAGTCGTAACTTTAATGTCCATCTGCATGGGTGTCATGAAGTTCGCCACTTCTGTCTTAAGAAGCATGAAGTTGGCTTTGGAGACATTTTTTACAGTGGTTTCCTTAATGGTGGGTGGGGGCGGGATGCAGATATCTAGGGTGATAAGCTTATTGTCAAATCCAATCAACGAGGAGTTGATTTCAGGTGTGGAACAACGGTCACTATGTTGGTAATGACTAGGTCTAGGATACTGTTGCCCCTGGTGGGGGTGTGGATAAGTTGATCCAGGGCATTGGAATTTATGAATTCCAGAAAGCGTTGAGCGAAGGAGTTGGTACACGAGTAGTTTTCCCAGTTAATGGTGGGGTAGTTGAAATTGGCCATTATTAGGGTGTTTGGTTGAACCCTAATATTTTCCTTAGGTACTGACTTGCCATGGTGTTCATAGCAGAAACGAATGCAGTGGCCTATCCACTTTGAAATAGTCTGCTTTGAGATAGCCTTTCCTTGTGATCCTGCAGCATATGTCACTAGTAATTGTTCTGTCTTTCTGAAAACTTTGGTTCTGTCCAAGTAGAATCTAAGCTGTCTGTGTACATCCAAAGAATGCAGAATTCTCTCCCCCTTGTTCTGTGGATTTGGATAAAAGGTTGGCAGGTGAATAGTTTGGTTGAGAGCCACACTGGACACCACCTTAGGCAAAAATGTTGGGTTTGTCCTCAGAGAGACCCTGTCTGGATAAAAAATGATAAAAGGTTCCACAGCCATGAGTGCCTGTAGCTCGGAAACTCATCTTGCAGAAGTTATTGCTAGGAGCAGAGCTGTTTTCCAAGATAAAACAACTTTATATCAGCAGTAGCAGCTGTCTCAAAAGGAGGCAGGATGAGTTTTTCCAAGACATACTTGAGGTCCCATCCAGGCACTGGTGTTCTCCTCGGAGGTCTTAAATTTTTGGCTCCTCTGAGGTACTGCTTTAATAAGGGATGAGAAAAGATTGGTGGCACTACATTGTAATGAGCCAAAATGGCAGAGGCATGAATATTAATAGATGAAAAAGATACGCCTTTGTCCAGCATCTCAGTTAAGCATTGCAAAATCGGAGGAATATTTGGCACAACTGTATCAATTCTTTGTGCCTGGTTCCAAGCACAGAATCTCTTCCATTTTAAAGCATAAGATTTTCTAGTACTAGGCCTTCTGGCTTCCAAAATGACACCCATTGCAGCTTTACTGAGAGGTGTGTTTTGTATGACTACATTATTCGACATGCTGTCAAGGTTTAAAGTTCTGAGTTGGCTGTGCAGGATCTGACTGTTTTGCTGGGACAGTAGATGAGGTATTTGAGGTAAGGTCCAAGCTGGGCATTGAGACAAGCTCCTTAACATTGGATACCAGTACTGGTGGGGCCAGTCTGGGGCAATCAGTATCATCTTTGGCTTCTCCTGTCTGACCTTTAGGAGTACCATGGGGAGGAGAGGCAGAGGGGGAAATGCATATACTGATAGGTTTTTCCATGCTTGTCTGTGATAAATCCTTGTGCAGAATCTTTTTAGTTGGTAGTTTTGAGGGGAGGCAAATAGATCTATGTCCGGACATCCCCATTTCCTTGTTATCATGCTGAAGACTTGTGGATCCAGGCTGCTTCTTTTATACCCCTGACAACCTGACGTCAGGGAAGGGGCGACAGCAGCAGACGTAGGACACAGGACTTTGGAATTCAGGCCAGCTGAGGGCAACCTGCCAGCAGGATTACCCAAATGTAATGACTGCAACAGTGAAACACAAAGAACATCTTCAGTTTTTGCTTGCCTGTTCCTGTTACGGTGGTGAATTTGTCATTTGAACCTTGCCTAAAAAAGGCACTATAGAGGCGGCAAGAGCCTTAGCCAGTATACAGAATTCCAGGGGCGACAGGTGCAGGCCATCCCTGGCAAAGCATCGTGGTCTGTCAACCATGTCGTCCCAGGCAGAGAGATACTGTATCCCCTTAGAATGACACCACAAGCTTAGCCATTTGATGAAGTTAATCAGAACTGCAGAGGCAAACCTTGCCCTAGCCTTAGAAAACAGAGGTAGATGGTAATGTTTGGTAAAGGTATGGACAGAAGTCCAGGTGGCAGCTTCCAGGATGCCCCTGGTGGGAACTCCTCTGAGGAATGCTGTGGAAGTGGAAGCTGCCCTAGTGGAATAGGTCTGAACAGACTTGGGGGGGGGGGGGGCATGCAATCTATAGCAGAAATGGATACAGTGTGATATCCATTTGAAAATGGATTGTTTGAAAATGAGCTTCCCATCTGCTCCTGGGGCAAAGTTGACAAGTAATTGGTTGGTTTTCCTGAAGGGTTTAGTATGGTCCAGAAAGTATCTGAGCTGTCTGTGCACGTCTAGTGAGTAGAGAATTCTTTCGCCCTTGTTTGGAGGGTTAGCAAAGAAGGTGGGTAGATGTATGGCCTGGTTGAAAGTTACATTAGATACCACCTTGGGCATAAAGGAGGGATTAGTCCTCAGGAGCCCCTGTCTGCATGAAGATGATGAAGGCCTCAATGGCCATCAGTAACTGAAGTTCTGAAACCCTTCTGGCTGAGGTGATAGCTAGGAAAAAAAAGCAGTTTTCCAGGAGAGGTATCTTAGTTCTTTTGAAGCAGCAGGTTTAAAGGGTGGTAAAGTTAGTTTTTCCAAAACATAAGTCAGGTCCCAGGCTGGAGTGGGTGGCCTTCTGGGAGGTGTGATATTAGAAGCCCCTCTGAGGAACTGTTTAATCAAAGGATGGGAGAACAGGGGCTGTTCTGTATGAAAATTAGCAGAAATGGCAGAGGCGTGGATTTTAATACAGAAGGAGAGGCCACTATTAAGTAGCTCCGCTAGGTAGCCCACGATAAGAGGGATTTAAGGTTGTGAGGTATTGCTCCCTCTGGACTGCTCCAGCAGCAGAATCTTTTCCATTTTCCTGCATAAGATTTTCTGGTGCTGGGCCTTCTGGCCTCTGTGATAATGTCTAGGACCCGTTTGCTTAACAGGGGGCCCTTGATTGCCTTTAGCGTATTAGCCATGTTGATAGTCTGAGAGTCTGAAAGCCAGGGTGCAGCATTCCCCCACCCGAGTTAAGAAGTCTGAAATCAGGGGAAGCTGCCTGGGAGGCTGCGCAGTAAGGGGTACCAATGTTGTCTGGGCCAATCTGGAGCAATGAGGATGGCCATTGGTCTCTCCTCCCTTATTTTGATCAGTACCTTGGGAATAAGAGGCAGAAGAAGGAATGCGTACACAAAGAGGGTGTTCCAGGGTAAGGTCAAGGCCTCCACCTTCCACAGTAGGTGATGACACTCCTTGCTACAGAGCATTTTCAGCTGATGGTTAAGATGCGAAGCAAAGAGATCCAACTCCGGAGTCCTCCACGCCTCAGTGATTTGAAAAAGATTTTTCTGTGGAGCTGCCATTTGTGGGGGGTCCAGTAAGTTTCTGCTTAAGTGGTCTGCCAGGGTGTTGATCCCTGGTAGGTATTGGGCTATCAGGTGTAGCCCCATAAAAGAGGCGGTCAGCCAGAGGTTCATGGCTAGCCTGCACAGAGGGTAAGATTGGGTCCCTCCCTGTTTGTTGATGTACCACATTACTGTGGTGTTGGGGTTTGAAGGATGTCAGAGCCTTTAGTACTACCATCACTTCCTTCTGGTTGACGTGTAAGGGAAGGTGCTAGGCATCCCAAAGACCTAGGGAGCACCTGCCTTCTAGGTAAGCGGTCTAAGCTGTGTCTGAGGTGTCAGTGGTAATGGTCTGCCCAGTTGGACAGTGGGTGAAGGAAAGACCCTTGTGCTGGGCACAGGCCCCTGCCCACCAGAGAAACTCTGCCCTTATACAGGGGATCAGAGGGAGAGAGGTCTTTAGAGGACGAGAATGCCGACACCAAAAGTTCTTCAGGTACCAATGAAGTTTTCTTATGTGAAGCCTGGCCAGAGGAATTAGGACGCAAGATGCTATGTACCCCAAGGCTTGCATGAACTTCCTCGCAATGAGGTGACTTCTGGAAACCAGCTGTGTAAAATAGAGAGGCAGGAAGCTCTGCTTTTCTGTGGATATGAAAGCCATTTGGGATGCTGTGTCCAGCAGTGCTCCCAACAAAATGATCTTCCTGGAGGGTGTTTGCCTTGACTTCTTCTAGTTGATGGTGTACCCAAAGGAGGTTAGGAGGGTTTTGACAAAGAGGAGGTCCATGAGGAGCTTTTCTTTGCAATCTGCCTGAATGAGGCAATCATCCAGATAAGGATAAATTTTAATATTTTTCTGTTTGCAAAAGGCTATGGCTGGGGCTAAGCATTTGGTGAATACCCTGGGAGCAGCAGATAAGCCAAAGGGTAGCGCAGAGAACTGAAAGTGCTGTGAGCCTGCTCTAAAGTAAAGGAATTTCCTGCAGGATTCCCTTATGGGGATGTGGAGGGTAGGCATCTTTTAGATCTAGGGTAACTAACCAGGCATTTTTTTCAACATAGGCAGCAGCTCCTGCAAAGTTAGGATTTTGAATTTGGGGACCACTAGGAAGGTGTTCAGAATGGATAAATCCAGATGGGGTGCCAAGTGCCCTCTTTTTTGGGAGCAAGGAATAGTCTGGAATAAAAACATTTACCTGTTAGATCTGAGGGGGACAGGTTCTACTGCCCCTTGGGATATGAGAGTTTGGACTTGTTTCAATGCCTCTGCCCACCGATTTGGAGGCAAGTCTGGATACCCTCTTGGAATTGGGAGTTCAATGAAGGAGAATTTGTGTCCTTGAAAAATTATCTTTAAGACCCATTGGTCCTTTGTTACAGAAAGCCAATTTTCTTTGCAGAGGGAGAGCCTTCCTCCTAGTTTTTGGTGAGTGAGAAGAGGGCATATGGGGGAGAGGGAGTCATTGAGAGTTTTTGCCAGAGGGGGATGGCTTAGAACTTCCTGCCTGTGGAGCGGAAGTAGTCCACTGTTTGGTTCTCTGCTGTCCCTTGGATAGGAGTCTGGGTGGTCTGTCTAAGTGCAGGAAAGGACCAGTGTTCTGAGGGAAAATTCCTGCTGAACCTACCAGTTTGTACCTGAAGGAAATATTTTACTGTTTACATAGATTTTGCTTAGTCTTCCATCTTTTTAAGCACCTCTTCTGCTTTTACTCCAAAGAAGCGGTCCTTATCAAAGAGTGCATGAAGTAATTTAGATTTGTCATGATCAGGTTCCTTCAACCATGCATGTCTCCTAATGACAGATTCTGACACTGCCGCCCTGCATGAGGCTTCTAGGGCATCATGTCCACAGTGTAATGAGTGTTTAGCCACTTGACGAGCAGAGTGCAGTAAATTTGTTAACTCTTTCGAATTGACAGTCAGGAAAGGTTGAAATCTTTTGTTTTAATAGCTCCAAAGTGTGTTGTTGATATTTTAACATGTGGAACTGACAGTTGAGTGCTCTGATAGCTAAGGTTGCAGAGGTGTATACTTTTTTACCCCATCTGTTGAGAGCTCTGGAGTCCTTGTCAGAAGCAATAGGATTCTTTGCAGAACTAGCCTTAGCTCCTTTTGATCCCTGTGTAATGACCTCTGGGCCTGCAGCAGGATCTCTGTACAGGTATTTGTGAGAATCCGGTACTCTGCAATACCTGTCAGATTTTCTGGGAGCAGGTGGGAGGGCATCAGGAGTTAAGCTGGATTCATGGTAGACATCATTAACCACCTCTAAGATAGGAGGGATGGCAAAGGGTCTGTGCTGGACCAGGTCTAGAAACTCAGCCTTTTCTTAGACTGAGGGAAGTCCTGGGATTCCCAGTGGAAATGTTCCCTGAGGGGGTGAAGGGTTTTCCCAAAGGAAATATCTTCTGGTGTGGAGGCAGAAGGAATGGATTCCTTTGCATCTGAATCCTTATAAGCAGTCAGAGGTTGTTGTTCCTCTTCAAAATCTGAATAATCAGAGTTTTCAGAATCCTGTTCTAGCAGTATTTCAGGAGAAAGGTCTCTTTTCCTTTCAGGTGTGGCTTGACTACCCCTGATAAGGGTGATAAGATCATCTGCCATTTTAAGCATTTGAGCTGGGGTGGTGGGGCAGGGGTAAAATGGCGGCTAGAGGAAGTTTTCCTAGGAGTGGCCTTACCTCTAGGCCTGAGAGTATCCAATGGTCTGAGAGAAACGGTAGTCTGAGGAAAAGACGTTTTTTGTCTAGATTCGGTAATGCAAAAAACCTCCTCTGAAGCCAGTGCTTGCTTTGCAGCTCCAGACCTAACCAAGGCAGAGACTACTAAAGGCTCGGAAGATGAAGATTTCTGCAGCATACCGGACTAAAAAAGGGTCTCAGTAGAGGTCTGCGAAGGTAGCGAATCGGGCATCAGGGGCTGCGAAGGTGCCTCACTGAATTCCTGCGAACTGATGACCTGCTTAGCGGTAGAGTCATCGGAAGGTTTAGCCTCGTGTGTTCTGTCTCTATCTTTATCCTTACGTTTTTTTTTCAGAATGTCTAGAGATTGTTGGCTGATTGACGCCAATGTGGAATGAAAATACCTGGCTACAATAAGTGCTCTATGACAAATGGCTCTCGTGTTAAAGAGGGCACAGAACTGGCAACAGGGGATGTCGTGGTGTGGGCCTAAACAAGTGACGCAGTATGAATGGAAGTCTCGGTGTGGTATTTGCTTTACACAGGCAAGACGATTGTTATCTTTTTCGGACATCAGTTAGTGCACGCAAAAAGGATCCCTAACGGGGTACTTAACTTTAGACGTTTTCAGTTGTAATTCAAACTCTGGTAGCGACCGACCGGCACACTTGCGAACTGCTTCTGCTACAGGCTCCACGACAAGAAAGACTGATGTAACGGCGTCAGCTGCCTTCCTTTACAGCACTGACAACCTGACATCAGGCAGCAATCGACAGCAGCCAACGCAGAAAAACACTGACTCTGGTATTCGGGCCGGCCGAGGGCTACCAGAGCAGGGATAACCCACAGCTGACGACTGTAACAGTAAAACATGAAGAACGTTGAAAAACTCAATGCATTTCTCATTGGAAGGAGATGCGAAGAGATCGCAGTAAGGACGATCCCACCTTAGAAAGATCTGTTCTGTTACAGAAGGATTCAGAGACCACTCGTAAGGCATCAGGATTGATCTGCTGAGCCTGTCCGCTAGAATGTTGGACCACCCCGGAATGTGCGTTGCTACTAGAAAGGGGCCAGTAGAGATCGCCCATTCCCACACTTTCATGGCTTCTCGGCAGAGGGGATAAGATCTGGTTCCCCCTTGTTTGTTGATGTACCAGACCACTGACATATTGTCTGTCTGAATTGCAATCGCCCCTAAACAAAGATAAGCATAAAAGGCCTGCAATGCCAGAAGGACCACTGTCATCTCGAGTACACTGATATGCAAACTGGTCTCAGAAGGGGACCATGTGCCTTGGACTGTCCTTCCCGAGCAGTGCCCCCCCCCCCCAGCTGGGAAGCGTCTGTGGTCACCATGGTTTTGGGAAAGGCAGGGTGAAAGGAGAGTCCCTTGAGGAGATCCAGGGATTGAATCCACCACCAAAGGGAGTCCTTGCATACTCTTGAGATTCTCCCAGGAAAGGACAGAGGAAGAAATAACAGGGACCACTGGATCACAAGCATCCACTGAAGAACTCTCATATTAGGTTGAGCCATCGGCAGGAGACTGATTGTGGCCATCATGGAACCCAACGCCCTTAGGACTGCTTTGGCTGTCGGTACTTGTGCATGAAGAATGTGCAACACATGTAATCTTAGACTGCGTAGCGTTATCTGATGTGAGGAATACCCTTGTTTGAATAGTGTCCAGCCGAGCCCCGATAAAGTCTAGAATCTGGAGCAGGGCCAGTGAAGATTTGTTCAGATTGATGGTGATGCCCAGTCTGGTCTGTTCACTAGCCAAATGAAGTAATCTCTGGCTTGGCAGAGTAGATGCTCTGATGGGGCAGCAAAGAGCCTATCATCCAGGTAAGGAATGACCTGAATACCCTGAAGCCTCAGGTGAGCCACTACAACCGGCATCACCTTGGTAAACACCCTGGGGGCTGTGGTGAGACCAAAGGGAAGGGCTCCGAACTGATAATGATTGGCTCCCAGATGGAAGCCAAGAAACCTCCAGGGGTGCCTCTCCATCTTGATTTGACAGTAAGCATCCTGGAGATCAATCGAGGACATACAGTCTTTGGCCTGCAGAAATGGCAAGATAGACTGAAGAGTGACCATCTAGAACTTCGCCTTGGCTACAGACTGGTTCAATATGGGCAGATCCAAAATTGGTTTGAGGTCCCCAGTTTTCTTTGGCACTAAAAAGAACCTGGAATAAACACCAGATTCAGACTGGTCTACGGGAACCGGTTGGATGACTTGCTTCTTCAGCAGCTTTCTTACTTCTAGTGCTGCTTTCTCTCATTGCACGGGTGGGACGTCTGGAAGGAGCTTGATCGGATGGGGAGATTTCTTGAACAGAATGAAATATCCGCTGGATATGATTCGCAATATCCAACGATCTGTTGTAATGGACTCCCATGCTTTTGGGTGTAGTGACAGACAACTCTCGACTGTCTCCAGAGATGAGCAGTCGGGCAACCCTTCAGGGCTGATGCCTGGGTTTCTCCGAAAAGGCTTCTCAGGACAAGAAATTACTAGAACCCCCTCTGCCTCTAGGGCGGAGTCTGTCATAACCCCCTCTGCCTCTGGGGGAAGGAGAATCCTGAGAATACTGGGAAAATGCCTGAGACTTCCAGAAAGTACAGTTGTGTACACTTACCATAAATGTAGATGTTCGACTGTTGCAGTCATTACATTTGGGTAATCCTGCTGGCAGGTTGCCCCCAGCCAGCCTGAATTCCAAAGTCTTGGGTCCTGCGTCGGCCGCCGTCACCCCTTCCCTGACGTCAGGTAGTCAGAGGTATAAAAGAAGCAGCAGACACCATTTTCTTCAGTTTTTCTTGCCCCAGATGTCAGGTGCCCCCAAAAAGGGTAGCCAAACTTTATATATATATATATATATATATATATATATATATATATATATATATATATATATATATATATATATATATATATATATATATATATTCAGAAATACACCAATATAAATTTTTACCTTCATCTATAAGCAAATACATCACATAGGTAGTATAAATCAAAGAAGGAAAGAGAAGATTCAAAAGAAAAAAGGGGGAAGGTGGGTGGGTAACCTGGACTGCAACAGTGAATACACTAGAACATATACATTTATGGTAAGTGTACACAACTGTACTATGTTCTTCGTGTTTCACTGTTGCAGTCATTACATTTGGGTAGAGTCCCAAAGCTATGGTTGGGAGGCTGGAACTAGACAGCAGTAGGAGCGGCTATGAGGCCCTGCAGAACTGCAGTGGCAAAGCCTGCCCTGGATTTAGAGTAGAGTAGCAGATGATAATGCTTTGTAAAGGTGTGCACTGAACTCCAAGTAACCGCCTCTAAAATGTCTCTGGTTGGTACTCCCCTGAGAAAGGCTGCTGAGGTGGCTGCAGCTCTGGTGGAATCAGGCCCAATGCCCTTAGGCACAGGCTTGCCATGGTGTAAGTAGCAGAAACGAATGCAGTGGCCTAACCACTTAGAAATAGTCTGCTTTGAGATAGACTTTCCTTGTGATCCTGCAGCATATGCCACTAGTAATTGCTCTGTCTTCCTGAAAGCTTTGGTTCTGTCCAAGTAGAATCTACGCTGTGCATGTCCAAAGAATGCAGAATTCTCTCCTCCTTGTTCTGTGGATTTGGGTAGAAGGTTGGCAGATGGATGGCTTGGTTAAGAGCCACACTGGACACTACTTTAGGCATAAATGTTGGGTTTGTCCTCAGGGAGACCCCGTCTGGATGAAAAATGATGAAAGGTTCCACAGCCATGAGCACCTGTAGCTCTGAAACTCATCTTGCAGAAGTAATTGCTAACAGCAGAGCTGTTTTCCAAGATAATAACTTCATATACGCAGTAGCAGCTGGCTCAAAAGGAGGCATTAGTTGAGGTCCCATGCAGGTATTGGTAGTCTCCTTGGGGGCCTTAAATTTTTGGCTCCTCTGAGGTACTGCCTTAATAAAGGGTGAGAAAAAAGAGGTGGCTCTGTACTGTAATGAGCCGACATTGCAGAGGCATGAATTTTAATTGATGAAAAAGATAGGCCTTTGTCCAGCATCTCAGTTAAGTATTGCAAAATCTGAGGAATATTTGGTACCGCTGTATCAGTTCCTTGTACCTGGTTCCAGGAACAGAATCTCTTCCATTTTCCAGCATAAGACTTTCTAGTACTAGGTCTTCTGGCTTCCAGAATGACATCCATCACAGCTTTACTGAGAGGTGTTTTTTTCTATGACTACATTATCCGCCATGCTGCCAAGTTTAAAGTCCTGAGTTGGCTGTGCATGATCTGACTGTTTTGCTGGGACAGTAGTCGAGGTACTTGAGGTAAGGTCCAAGCTGGGTATAGAGATAAGTTCCTTAGTAATGGATACCAGTACTGGCGTGGCCAGTCTGGGGCAATCAGTATCATCTTCGGCTTCTCCGGTCTGACCTTTAGGAGCACCTTGGGAAGGAGAGGCAGTGGCAGAAAGACATATACTGAAAGATAGGGCGTCTACTTTCCATGCTTGTCTGTGATATGTCCTTGTGCAGAATCTTTTTAGTTGGTAATTGAGAGGGGAGGCAAACAGATCTATGTCCGAGCATCCCCATTTCCTCGTTATGCTGAAGACTTGTGGATCCAGCTTCCACTAGTGGGGATCCATGAGGTTTCTGCTTAGTTCGTCTGCCAAAGTATTTTCCTTTCCTGGCAGGAATTGTGCCTGCAGATGTACTTGGTAAGTCAAAGCTGTGTCCCACAAGGTCATGGCTAGTCTGCAAAGGGGGTAAGAATGTGTGCCCCCCCCTGCTTGTTTATATACCACATGACTGTGGTGTTGTCTGTCTTTATCAGTAGTTGTTCCAGATGAAGTAGGTCCTAGAAGGCTGTCAGGGGATTTTGAACAGCTAACATCTCTTTTTTGATTGATATGTAGATGCATTTGGTTTGAGGACCATGTGCCCTGAATGCATCTTCCTGCCATGTGGGCTCCCTAGGCATAGTCTGATGCATCCGTTGTTAGTGTCTGCCTGGCTGGAGGTAATGTGAATGGCTGTCCCTTGTTTTGGTGACAAGCCTTTGCCCACCATCGAAACTCCTGTTGCAGGCAAGAAATTAGAGTAATGACTGTTTCCAGGCTGTGGCAATGTTGAGTCCAGACACTTTTTAGGTACCATTGAAGTTTCCTCATATGCAGTCTTGCATATGAAATTAGTAGGATGCAGGATGCCACGAAGCCCAAAGCTTGCAGAATTTTTCTTGCAGATAACTGGGCCTTTGTTGCCAACATTTTGAAATAGGTAGTCGGTTCCTTTGTCTGGCGTGAGATAAGCCATCTACGCAGTTGTATTCAAGCTTGCACCCAGGAATGTTATCTCTTGTGAGGGTACTAGTTTTGATTTATTTTTGTTGACTGTGTACCCTAGGCATTTTAGAAGTCTTTTCACAAATGCCAGATGTTGAAGAAGAATGTCCTCGTTCTCTGCTTGAATGAGACAGTCGTCCAAGTAAGGATATATTTGTATTCCTCTGTCTGCAGAATACAATTACTGGTGCCAGGCACTTTGTAAAGACCCTGGGCGCAGTAGATAAGCCAAAGGGCAGTGCAGAGAATTGGTAATGCATTGAACCAGCCTTGAATCTTAGGTATCTTCTGCATGATTGTCTGATTGGAACATGCAGGTATGCCTCTTTTAGGTCTAAAGTCACAAGCCAAGCATTCTTGCCCAGCATGGGCAGAAGCTGCTGCAAAGTCAACATTTTGAATTTTGGAATATCCAGCAAAGTGTTCAGAATAGATAGTTCCAGTATCGGCCTCCAGGCCTTGTCCTTTCTGGGTACCAAGAACAGTCTTGAGTAAAATCCTTGTCCCTGCACTTGCTCTGGTACTTGTGAATGGCCCTCATGTCCATGAAAGATGAGACTTGTTTTTGTGCCTCTGCCCATTGATTTTTTGGCAGATCTGGCCAGACGTTTGCCTTTAGTAGAGTATGGAAATGGAACTTGTAGCCTTGTGACACTATGTTTAGAACCCACTTGTCCTGGGTTATGATGTTCCAATTTTGAGCACAAAGTGCTAATTTTCCCCCTAAGGGTGCTGCCAGAAGATAAGTGCTTGGTGCAGGCAGGGGGAGGAAGTCATTGGGACTGTTTTCTGTACGTTTGTGATCTATCTTCTTCAGCTTTGGAGGTAGAAGCACCCCATTGCTTGGGCCTATAAGAACCCTGCGTCTGGATCTGCCCCTTTGAGGTCCGTCTGACACAGGAAAGGACCAATTTTTTTGTAGGCCAGTGTCTACTAAACCTAGGTGGCTGTACTTGTAAAAAAATCTTTGACAGCTTGCATAGATTTAGCTTTGTTCTCCATTTTCTTTAACACCTCTTCTGCCTTAACACCAAACAAAGTATCATGCTATAAAAGTGCATCTAGTAATTTAACTTTAACATGATCAGGCAGATTTTGTTCTTTTAACCAAGCATGCCTCCTAATTACAGAACCCATAAAGTACAGTTTTGTACCTACCATAAATGTAGATGTCCGAACTGGATAGCATCTGCAGTCATAACAACTGGGTTGTCCTGTCGTCAGGCAGCCCTTCAGTCGGCCGGATTCCAAAGTCCGGGTCCGGCTTCGGCTGATGTCGCACTTCACCCGACGTCATCTCTGTTGGTCTTCGGGTATAAAAGCATCAGCCGACGCCATTTTCCTCAGTGTTTCTTGCCCCAGATGCCAGTAGCCCTCTTGAAGGCTAAAATTTGGATAGATGCCAATGTTTCCAAAAAGATAGAGGTAAACACAAAAATAAGCATGTATGTACATATATACAAACAAATACACCATAAAGACTCCCCACCAGCTAGCTATTAGGAGGGTAAACACCCTAGGAGTACCACAGAGGGGAAGGAGGGAGGGTAATCCTGACTGCAGATGCTATCCAGTTCGGACATCTACATTTATGGTAGGTACAAAACTGTACTATGTCCTTCATGGATGCATCTGCAGTCATAACAACTGGGTAGAATACCATAGCCAACTAGGCGAGGAGGATAAAAGTAGATTATGGTGTGTTTAGGATCCCTTGCAGTACAGCAGTGGCAAACCCTGCTCGGGATCTGGAATATAGAGGCAAATTATAATGCTTGGCAAATGTATGCACGGAGGTCCAAGTAGGCGCCTCAATAATGTCTTTGGTTGCCACTCCTCGTAAGAAGGCTGTGGTAGTGGCTGTTGCCCTTGTAGAATGAGGTCTTATGTTCTGTGGAATTGGTTTTCCATGGAAGGAGTAACAGAATCGTATGCAATTTCCTATCCATTTGGAGATTGTCTGTTTGAAATAGCTTTTCCTTCCCTTCCTGTTGCATAGGCTACAAAAGTTGGTCAGTCTTTCTGCTATTTTTGTTCTGTCCAAGTAGTAGCGTAGCTGTCTATGTACATCCAAGGTATGCAGTATTCTTTCCCCTCTGTTTTGCGGGTTGGGAAAGAAGGTAGGTAGGTGGATTGCCTGGTTTAAAGACACTCTGGATACCACCTTAGGCATAAATGTAGGATTAGTCCTCATGGACACTCTATCTTGGTGGAAGATTAGGAAGGGTTGCACTGCCATTAAGGCCTGTAGTTCTGAAACCCTCCTTGCTGAAGTAATTGCCAGTAGGAAAGCAGTTTTCCATGACAGGTGTTGTAGGTCTGCTGTTGCTGCTGGTTCAAAGGGTGATAGTGTCAACTTTTCTAGCACAAAGTTTAAGTCCCAAGCTGGTAATGGTGGTTTCCTTGGAGGTTTTACATTCTTGATTCCTCTGAGGAACTGCCTGAGCAAAGGGTGCGAAAAACAGGTGGATCAAAGCTGTATTCTGCTGAAATAGCTGATGCATGTATCTTGATGGAGGAGTAGGAGAGGCCTGAATGAAGAAGTTCGCCAGATACTCCAGAATGTTAGGCATATCTATGTTTGACACATCTTTTCCTCTTTCCGTACTCCAAATGACAAACCTTTTCCATTTTCCAGCATAGTTCCTTCTTGTTGAAGGTCTGCGTGCTTCAAGAATAATGTCTTTAACTCTTTGGGAAAGTTCTGGATTAGCTGCTGCTATGTGATGTTCCATGCAGTCAGTTGCAACGCTTTTAGGTTTGGATGTATGATGCTGTAGTTGTTCTGAGTTAACATCAAAGGCATCAGGGGTATTGGCCACATATTGTTCCGAGACATGCTCCTCAGCAGTGGGTACCAGTGTTGTCTTGGCCAGTTTGGAGCTATCAGGATTATCCTTGGACGCTCTTCCTTGATTTTTAGTAGTACTTTGTGTATCAAGGGAAGAGGTGGGAATGCATATGCTGTTAGGCCTTTCCAGCTGAAGGAGAGCGAATCCACTTTCCATGCTAGTGGGTGGAATGTCCTTGTGCAGAACTTTTTGAGCTGGTGATTGAGAGGTGATGCGAATAGATCTATCTGAGGCATTCCCCATTTCTTTGAGATGGTCTTGAAGATGTCCGGTGCAGCTTCCATTCGTGGGCATCCGATGTGGTTCTGCTTAATATGTCTGCTAGAGTATTTTCTTTTCCCGGTACAAATATTGCCTGTAACTGGATGTTGTAGCTGAGTGCCAGGGTCCACAGCTCCAAAGTCATTCTGCATAGGGGGTATGAATGAGTGCCTCCCTGTTTGTTGATGTACCACATGACTGTGGTGTTGTCTGTCCTTATCAACTGGCCCTCTTGGAGAAATGGTTTGAACTTTTGGATTGCCAGTTTTACTGCCAGCATTTCTTTTAGGTTGATGTGCAGGTGAAGTTGATCCTGTGTCCACAATCCTTGCACGCATTTGTCCAGCATGTGGGCCCCCCATCCTAGGTCTGAAGCGCCTGTTGTGATGGTCTGGCTTGCTTGACATCTGCGAAAGGGTAGGCCTGGGTTTGACTGACATGCCTGAGCCCACCATAGGAACTCCTGCTTTAAGCATGGAATTAGTGGGATTTCTGTTTCTAGGCTGTGTCTGTGTTGGGACCATAAATTCTTTAGGTACCACTGTAGTTTTCTCATATGTAGTCTGGCAAATGGGACCAAGATTATGCATGATGCCATGAAGCCCAAGGCCTGCAGTACTTTTCTTGCTGTTAACTTGTTCAGTTTTGTTAGTGCCAAGAAGTAAAGAGGGAGTTCTTTTGTTTTTCTGTAGTCAGGAATGCCATTTGTTTTACTGTGTCCAATTCCGCCCAAGAATGTCCTTGTTTGGGATGGTATCAGCCTTGACTTTTGTAAATTGACTGTGTATCCCAGTGCTTGTAGCAAGTAAATGACCCTTTGTAAATCTGTTGTCAGCTTGCTTTTGTTGTCCCTTGTAGCAGGCAGTCGTCCAGGTATGGGTAAATTTGAATTCCTGTAGTCTGCAATGGGCGATTACTGATGCCAGGCATTTTGTGAATACTCTGGCAGTAGATAAGCCAAAGGGCAATGCTGAGAATTGATAGTGCTCTGATCCTGCAAGAAATCTGAGGTATCTTCTGCAGATTGGTCGAATGGGGACGTGCAGGTATGCCTCCTTGAGATCTAGAGTTACCAGCCAAGACTCCTTGCCCAGCATGGGAAGAAGTTGCTGTAGGGTCAGCATTTTGAATTTTGGGACAATGATGTATGTATTTAAGGTGGACAGGTCGAGAATTGGTCTCCAACTTTTTCCTTTCTTGGAACTAGGAATAGTCTGGAGTAGAACCCTTTCCTTGCTCTGCTGTTGGCACTCTTTCCACAGCTCTCATGTTTGCTAACTCCATTATCTGTTGTAGTGCCTCTGTTTTTGATTTGGAGGTAGATTTGGCATTCCTCTTTGACTGGTAAAGTGTGGAAGTGAAACCGTAACCTTGATCTATGGTTTGTAAAATCCACTTGTCTTTTGTTATGTAGTGCCAGTTCTTTGAAAATAAGGTTAACTTTCCGCCTAGAGGAGCTGCTATTTGTTCCCTGGTAGGCGGATTTAGGTTAAGTCACTGTGGTTGTGCTGATGTAGTGGCAGTGGTTGTGTCTGTGCCTCTGTTGTTACCTTGCCACTGTCGTCCTCTGTAGGCACCTCCTCTGGATTGGTTTCTGCCTCTGGAACGCCTATTCCTGCCCCTTTGAAATTTTGTGGAGTCAGGAAAGGACCAATTTTGGCAGGCCATTTCCTGCTAAACCTTGGGGTTGAACCTGCAAGAAATCTTTAACCGCTTGAACAGATTTTGCCTTTTCTTCCATTTTCTTCATAACCTGCTGGGCAGGTGTACCAAACAAACTTGTCTTATCCATAGGAGCATCTAGCAACTTAGCTTTAACATGATCCGTAAAGCTTGCTCCTTTAGCCATGCATGCCTTCTTATCACTGTGCCAGTCATGGCTGATCTAAATGAAGCCTCCAGTGCATCATAGCCACATTTTAAGGAATGGTTGCTAACCTGTTGTATGTTATTTACCATTTCTAATACATATTTCTTATCAAGAGATTCATCAGTGGTTAGTTTTTTTAGTTAACTGATCAAGCATAAACTCTTGGTATTGTATCATGTGAAACTGACAGTTTAAAGCTCTAGCTGAGAGAGTAGCTGAAGTGTAGACCTTTTACCCCATCTGTCTAATGACCTTGCTTCCCTTTCAGAAGGAATAGGGTTTTAGCTATGGTCGCTGCTACTGCCTTGGGACCCTGGGATATAGTTTCGGAGTCTGCAAGTGGGGCCTTGTAAAGGTGGTGATGAGTATCTGGCACCCTGTAAAATCTGTCTGGTTTGGCAGGGGCTGGGGTAAAGAATCTGGAGCGGAGCAGACATCATTGAAAGCATCATCCACCACAGAGAGAACAGGAGGTATAGCTAAGGGCCTGTGCTGTGGGAGGTGCAGAAAGGTCCTAAGTCTTTTCTGGAGTCTGAAAAATCCTGTTGCTGCCATTGGAACTGCTCTCGCATGGCATGTAAGGTTTCCCCAAAGGAGAATTCTTCTGGTGGGGAAGCAGCTGGAATGGATTCTTCAGCATCAGAATCTTCAAAATTGGAGAAAGGAGCCTCTGGCTGGTCAGTTATGTCTGATTCGTCAGCAGAATCATCAGAGGACACTGGCTCAGGGGCTCTGCCCTAGGTCTCTTCTCTGGGGCTGAGAGGCCCTGTCTGGGTGAGATTGAGATCCTCTAATTAATGAAATTAAATCTTCTGCCAAAGTAAGCATTTGAGAACTAGAAGAGGGCCTGGTTGTGGGGGTTTAACAGGCACTGTCTTAGTAGTCTTGGCTGCTTTAGCCCTGGCGAAGGCCTTAATGGACATGGCTGCTGGAGGCCTAGCAGCACCACGTGCTGGGGTAGAGACATCCAAGGGAATGGTGTCTGATAAGTCAGTGGCAACCACCGTAGTGGATAAAATTTCTGAGGCCGATTCAAGAGTGGTAGCAGGGGCCTCAGTTGTAGAGATAGGTTCAGCTGTACTTTGATCAGTTTCCTCGGTTTCTGCCGAAACCGAGACACTCGCGTTTGCTTAACCATGGTTTCGCCGAAACCGCGGACCGCGAGTGTCGGTCTTTATCTTTGCGTTTTTTGGCAGATTGGGTAGTCGGAGGATCCGACGGCATAATGTACGCAAAATCAGAACCGAAAAACTGTTCTGCAAACTCCGACCGACGCCTAAGCGTTCGTCGGTTGAAAGAAGCACAGGCCGAACAGGCTGCTACGTCGTGGGCTGGGCCTAAACAAGGCAGACAATAAGAGTGGAAATCTTTATGAGGTATTTGTTTCCCACAGTTAAACATATATTAACTTTTTCTGACATCGGCTGAGGCAAGAAAGAGTCCCCAACGGGGTACTTAGCTTTAGAAGTCTTCGAAGTAGTATTCGGTAGAAGTAATCTCTGGATCCGACCGACCGGCACTTGCGAACAGCTTATGCTTCGGGCGCCACGCGGCAAGAAAGACCGAGGAAAATGGCGTCGGCTGATGCTTTTATACCCGAAGACCAACAGAGATGACGTCAGGTGAAGTGCGACATCAGCCGAAGCTGGACCCGGACTTTGGAATCCGGCCGACTGAAGGGCTGCCTGACGACAGGACAACCCAGTTGTTATGACTGCAGATGCATCCATGAAGGACATCTGCGGCCCTGCAGGAGGCCTCCAAAGAATCAAAACCACATTGCAAAGTATGTTTTCCAACTTGTTCTGCTGCATACAATAACTGCATTTCCTTGTTTTCTGCACATTCAGAATTCAACAACATTTTCTGTTTAAGCAATCCCATGACATGTTGCTGATACTTAAGCATATGAAATTGACAGTTTAAGGCCCTTATAGCCAAAGTTGCAGATGTGTAAACCTTTTTTACCCCATCTATCCATTGCCCTTGAATCTCTGTCAGAGAGGGTTGGGTTTTTTGCAGTGGAAGCCTTAACTCCCTTTGGACCCTGTGAAATGGTTTCTGGGTCAGCAACAGGGTTTTTAAAAAGAAATTTGTGTGAGTCAGGAACCCTGTAATATCTGTCAGGCTTAACAGGAGTTGGGGGTAAGGGGTCAGACTAGACTTGGAAAACACATCATCTACAATGTTTAACACAGGTGGAATGGCTAGAGGCCTGTGCTGAGGTAGTAAAAGAAAATCCCTGAGCCACTTTTTAGATTCTGAAAAATCTTGACTCTCCCAGTGGAAATGCTCCCTCATGGTATGCAAGGTTTCCCCAAAGGAATAGTCCTCAGAAGGAGATGCTGAAGGAATAGATTCTTCAGCATCAGAATCCTCATAGGGTGGAATGGAATATTCCTGATCAGAAGAGGAATCAGAAGAAATAGAAACCTGATCTGAAGATAGTCAGTGTCTTGCCTAGGCCTCTTAGGAGGGGGATGGGAACCCTGATCAAGGTAATCAACTCTTCTGCCATTTTGAGTATCTGTTTTTTGGGCATAGAGGTCTGTCCACATGGCTCTTGAGTTTGTTTCCTTGCTTTAGAAGGTGATTTAGTCTTTGCCTTTGAAGCTGAAGTCGTAATGTAAAGATGTTTAGGTCTGAATACACCCTCAGAAGCCGGTACCTGCTCAGCGGCTCCGGATCCATCTGAGGGATTAGCATCCGAGGCTCCAACAACTTGTGTATCTAGCGGCATGGTCGACTCCAAGTGGGAGTCGGTAGCGGCCTGTGACTCTAAAGCGCCTTACTGAGAACCGGCGAATGGCTTAGGAGAAGCTTCGTCATCGGTTTTGGGCCTCGGTTGTTTTTCTCTATCCTTTTCTTTGCGTTTTTTGTAAACTCCGGTAGTCAGATGGCTATCTGAAGACATTTCAGGATAATTAAACCGTCGTCCAAAAAAGTTTAAAGCAAAATCATACCGATGCTTAATACTGCGTTGGTTAAATCTAGTACAAAACAGACAATCAGTAACATTGTGATCAGGGCCTAGGCAAGGAATACAGTAAGAATGAAAATCCTTATGAGGTATTTGCTTTCCATAAGAAATACAATTATTAAGTTTTTCTGACATCGGTCTGGAGCAAGAAAAAAAGTTTCCCCAACGGGGTACTTAGCTTTATTGAAGACTTCGGATCTGAAACTCAAACACGAAAATTTCAGGAGTCGGCCGACCGGCACTTGCGAAATGCTTCTGCTTCGGGCACCGCGCAGCAAGAAAGGCTGAAGAAAATGGCGTCGGCTGCTTCTTTTATACCCCTGACGACCTGACGTCAGGGAAGGGACGACGGTGGCCGACGCAGAACCCAAGACTTTGGAATTCAGGCCGGCTGAGGGAAACCTGCCAGCAGGATTACCCAAATGTAATGACTGCAACAGTGAAACACGAAGAACATCCACATCTTCATTCCTCGCCGATTCCTGGAAAAGGATCTTTGAGGAGAAGAGAAGCAAATCCAGCAGATAGTGTCTTCCTGCCCTTCTCGCTCTGGACCAGTGTCTCTTTCACCAATTTCCTGAAAAGGGAAGAACCATCATACAGGGAATTGGTGAAGGGCTCTGAAAATTGACAACTGGAGCTAGGTGTGATGCCTGATGGCAACATCTTTCCCGGCCACCCTTGTGGCTCCCTCTGTGGCATGAGACAGCAGTCGCATGAACATACTGGCAACCGCTTCGAAAGAGTGGCCAGTCAAGCAGAGAATGGCTTCTTGCCCTCCGCCGACATGGACTCTGGAGTCGACTCCATGATTTCTTTCACAAGATCTCTCTGAAGTGGAATTACGTGTGCCATATAGTTCAGCGCCCTCACAGAGAGGCTGAAGCATATACTCACTTCCCAAAACAGTCCATCAGCCCCTATTTTCTATCAAGGGGATGAACGTGGAGCTCTCCTGCGTGAGCTCCATCTTGGTGGGGCCACCACCATCATCGCCCTTGTTCCAATGCGTCCTTTCCGACAGGGGGTTCAAAACTTTGTTTGGGAGCTTGGGAATAGGCTCTACGTTGTCTGGCACCTTCCTTCTCCTAGATGTTATAAGATCCACTAATGGATCCACAGGAGGGGATAACCAAATGGTAGATGGGCCACAGCCGAATGCCTCCAGGAACACAGACTCGTCTGAGGTCAGTTTTGGGGCAGACCACCCTCCCCTGGACCCTTGGGGGGATGACCATGGGGAACCTTCCCCCTTCCTCCAAGTCTGTGTCTTCGGTGAGGGACTCTGGTAGAGAGTCCAAGTGTCTCCTCTTGTATGTTCATTTCTGAGGCACCTCCTCAGGGGGAGTCTCAGGGGAGGACTCACAAACCTCTTGCTGTTCTGTCGCCGGAACTAACTGGGGCATTGCAACCACGGGCTGTCCCTGAGACGGCAAGACAGTCAGAACCGCACTCAGACACAAGGGGGTCTGGACGGAGTCCCTGGATGAGATGGTCAGAGGTCCTGACACCGTGAGAACCTTCTCCACCACATTGAATGCTGAGGGGAACTAACCTCCTGAGAAGTATTAATGGGGGCTGTTCCCCCCTGACCTGACAGGGAAGTTGGAGCCGAGATGCCGAATGGGATGCTAAGCTCCAAAGCACTCAGAGCAGACAGCACCCCTTGGATCCAACCCCGAGGCTGCGGCTCCAAGAGTTCGGATCTGATCCAGTTGGATCCAACAAGCTCAAGGCAACAGCCGGCGTCGAGGTACATGGTACTGTCTGCACCGACCCCTCGACCCAGAAGGTCCTCGGATCCAAAAACTCCAAAACTGCCGGTCGGATCAGAGAAGCAGTTATTGGTCGGACAAAAGGTTGCAATGAGCCCCCTCCAAAGGGACAGGGTGCCAGCAAGACCTCCATCTTGATCTGTGTGTGGATAAACCTCCACATCGTGGTATCCATCTCCAGTTCACTGATGTTCTGGGTGGAGTGGGATGATGCCACCAAAACTGGCTGAGAAAACTGGTGGGGGAATACCTAAGCAGGGGACCGGCTACAGGTTTCCTCGGGCTCGGGGGAAAATCTAGGTGAACATAGCAGACGAGACCCAGGCCTAGTAGGAGGCCTCACTTTGGGTGGCAGACTCGCCTGCAATGAGCGGTCGGGAGACCGCTTGCGAGACTGGTCTTTTTTGGACTTGTCCCCTTCCCCGGGCTTCTTGGTGGGAGTACGAGTTCCAGAGGCTGGGGAAGAGAAAGAAAACAGCAGCCGCTGCTCCCCCCGCAGGGGAAGAAAGAACCGTCGTCCCTGAAGAGGAAAGCAGACCTTTAAGGATAAACTTGCCCCGCCTGTCCTTAAGTGCTCTGGGGTTAAACCTAGCACAAATAGGACAGGGGGGCTTGAGGTGGTCTGCACCCAGGCATACCATGCACAGAGTGTGGCCATCTGCTGCAGAAAACATATGACCACACACTGTGCATTTTCTGAAGCCTGCTTTAGGAGCTTCTGCCATCCCCGTACCAGACCCAGACCCACACACAGACCGACACACACCGACACACACACACACACACACACACACACACACACTGACACACACACACACACACACTGACACACACACACACACACACTGACACACACACACACACACACTGACACACACACACACACACACACACACACTGACACACACACACACACACACACACACACACACACACACACACACACACACACACTGACACACACACACACACACACTGACACACACACACACACACACACACACACACTGACACACACACACACACACTGACACACACACACACTGACACACACACACACACACACACACTGACACACACACACACTGACACACACACACACTGACACACACACACACTGACACACACACACACATGCTCTATAGAGAAAGGTAAAGTAACAGAGAAGGCAAGCTTTCCTTTTTTTTGTCTGAAGCAGATGCGTGGAGGAAAGGAAAGATATAAAGTAGAATATAGGATATAAATATAAAAGTTTTCACACACTTACATGAGCCACTAAATTGGAGCTCGGAAAGTACAGTTGTGTACACTTACCATAAATGTAGATGTTCGAGTGTATTCACTATTGCAGTCATCACATTTGGGTTATCCGGCCAGGGGTAGCCCTCAGTCGGCCCGAATATCAGAGGCTTAGTATTTCTGCATCGGTTGCTGTTGCTCCAGGACTGACGTCAGGTCGTCAGGGATATAAAATCAGGCAGCCAACGCCATTACATCAGTTTTTCTTGCCCTGTGAGGAGCCCCTAAATAGGGAGCTAGGTTATGGTGGAAGAACACCACCAGTAGAAAGTAAATGCCAAAAATTCCCTGTACGGAGAGAGGAAGAGAAAGAGAGAGAGACAAGGGGGATGGAGGAAGGGAAACCAGGACTGCAACAGTGAATACACTCTTAACATCTACATTTATGGTAAGTGTACACAACTGTACTGTTCTTCATGTTTCACTGTTGCAGTCATCACATTTGGGTTGATTCCCAAAGCTGAAGAAAAGGGTGGAGTCCGTCAAGACTGGGGGCTAGCTAGGATGCTTTGCAAGACTGCGGTGGCAAAGCCTGCCCTGGATTTGGAGAAGATAGGCAGGTGGTAATGCTTGGAGAAGGTATGAACAGATGTCCAATGTTGCAGCCTTCAGGATGTCCCTGGTGGGGAACCCTCTGAGAAAAGCTGCAGAGATGGAGGGTGCCCTGGTGGAATGTGTCCTGACCCCCTTTGGGGGTGGTTTCCCATGCTGTTTGTAGCAGAAATGGATGCAGTGTGCTAACCATTTGGAGATGGTTTGTTTGCCCTCTGCCCCTGCTGTGAAGCTGACTAGCAATTGATCAGTTTTTTCTAAAAGATTTAGTCCTGTCCAGATAGAATCTGAGCTTCTGAGCAGTTTGTGCACATCTAGAGTGCAAAATCCATTCCCCCTTGTTTTGTGGGTTAGGGAAAAAGGTGGGCAAATGTATGGAATGGTTGAGAGCCACACTGGATACCACTTTAGGCATGAAGGATGGGTTAGTCCTGAGTGAGACTCTGTCAGCATGGAAAATGATGAAGGGCTCTACAGCCATGAGTGCTTGTAGCTCTGATACTCTTCTAGCTGAAGTGATGGCCAGAAGCAAGGCTGTCTTCCAAGAGAGAATATTTAACTCTGCTGAAGCTGCAGGTTCAAAGGGGGGTAAGGGTGAGCCTTTCCAACACAGTTAAGGTCCCAAGTTGAGGTAGGAGCTCTTTTGGGTGGCCTTAAGTTGTTAGCCCCTCTTAGGAACTGTTTGATGAGAGGGTGTGAGAAGAGAGGTGCCTCTGTGCTGTAATGAGTAGAGATGGCAGAGCATGAATTTTAATAGAAGAGAAGGACAGACCCCTGTGTAGTAGGTCTGCTAGGTAATCCAGGATGAGAGATATGGAGGGCTGTGCTGTTTTGGCTCTCTTAGCCTGGATCCAGTTGTAAAACCTTTTCCACTTGTCAGCATAGGATTTTCTAGTGCTGGGGCTTCTGGCCTCACGTACAACATCTAGGAATTGTTTGCTTAGGCTGGCAGCTTGATGAGTGGTCAGGGAATAAGCCAGGTTGCAAGGTTGAGGGTCTGCAATTGGGGATGCATGAATTCTCCATTCCCCTGGGTCAGGAGTGTTGGGATCGGAGGTAGGTGCCATGGTGGCAGGGGTGACCAGGCTGCACAGCAGTGGGTACCAATTCTGGTGTGGCCAGTCTG
Organism: Protopterus annectens; assembly: GCF_019279795.1. Lineage (NCBI taxonomy): Eukaryota > Metazoa > Chordata > Ceratodontiformes > Protopteridae > Protopterus > Protopterus annectens. The sequence goes on from NC_056726.1 coordinate 464,508,143, forward strand.
AGACAGTCAGGATTGCCCTTGGTTTTTCCTCCCTTACTCTGAGCAGTACTTGACATGAGTGGTAGAGGTGGAAATGCACAGACCGAGAGGCTTACCCACTGGAGGGATAGAGAATCCACTTTCCAGGCCTTGCTGTGAGGTTCCCTAGTGCAGAATTTTCTGAGCTGATGATTGGAGTGAGAGGCAAAGAGGTCGACCTTCAGGGTGCCCCATTTCTAGGTTACAAGGATGAAGGTTCGGTGGTCTAGCTGCTATTCATGTCGGTCTAGCACGTTTCTACTTAAGTGGTCTGCCAGAGAGTTTAGAGAGCTTGGCAGGAATTGTGCTAGCAGGTGTAGTTGCATGGCTGAGACCATGTGCCAAAGGGTCATGGTGAGCCTGCAGAGAGGATAACAGTGAGTCCCTCCCTGCTTGTTGATATACCACATCACTGTGACGTTGCCTGTTTTGATCAGTAGAGGCCCCAGGGACAGTAGAGGTCTGAAGGCTGTCAGGGCATGCTGAACAGCTAGCATTTCTTTTCGGTTGATGTGCAGATGTATTTGATTTGAGCTCCAATGGCCCCGAATGCACCTGCAGATTAGGTGTGCACCCCAGGCATAGTCTGATACGTCTGTGGTGAGAGTCTGGGCGGAGTGGGGTTGTGAAAAGGCAAGCCCCTTGTTGTGGCTGCAAGCTGCTGCCCACCAAAGAAAATCTTTCCTTAGACAAGGTATCAATGGTATGAGAGTTTCCAGGTCTTGAGAGGGTTGACACCAAAGGCTTTTTAGGTACCACTGTAGTTTCCTCATATGCAGTCTGGCATATGGAATGAGTAGGATACAGGAGGTCATGAACCCTAGAGCTTGCAGGATTTTCCTTGCGGATAACTGGGTTCTGGTGGCTAGTTGAGAGAAAAATATCCTGTCAGGTAGGCTTGCTATTCTAGAGTAAGGAATGCCATCTGGGATGCTGTGTCCAGACATGCTCCCAGGAATACAATTTTTTGTGTGGGGACTAGTTTTGATTTATTTTCATTGATAGTATACCAGAGGGAGGTCAGTAGGCCCTTTACAAAAGTCAAGTGCTGTAATAGCTATTCCCAACTGTCTGCCTGAATCAAGCAATCGTCTAAGTATGGGTAAATTTGAATATTCCTTTGCAAAAAAAGCAATGGCGGGAGCCAGGAAGTTTGTGAAAACTCTGGGAGCAGTGGATAAGCCAAATGGAAGCTCAGAGAACTGAAAGTGCATAGATCCTGCATTTCCTGCATGTTTCCCTGATTGGGATGTGTAAGTAGGCCTCTTTTTGGTCTAGGGTGGCTAACCAAGCATCCTTGGAAAGCAATGGTAGAAGCTGCTGAACGGTAAAGTAAGCATTTTGAATTTGGTATCACCATAAAGGTGTTTAGAATGGATAGATTGAGGATGGGGTGCCATGTGCCCTCTTTTATGGATACCAGGAAAAGTCTGGAGTAGAAACCTTGGCCTGTCTGTTCTGCAGGAACATGCTGCATTGCCCTCATGGAGAGCAAGGAAAGATCTTGCTTTTTGGCCTCTGCCCACTGATTTGGAGGAAGATCTGGGAACCCTTTTGGGGTTGGCGAAGTGTGGAAATAAAATTTGTATCCCTGGGACACTATGCTGAGGGCCCATCGGTCGTTGGTAATAGTGACCAAGTTGCTTGGGTGGAAGGAGAATTTTCCTCCTAGGGGCACAAGCAGGTGGGCAGAGGTTAGGGGTGGAAGTGTAAAGTCATTGTGAGTTCTTACCATAAGAGAGTGGCTTTGCACTCCCTGTTTTTGAAGAGTCTCCATTGCTTAGATCTCTGCATTCCCTGGGGATGCTGGGTCTGGCCTGAGCTGGCCTGGAGGGGGCAGGAAAGGACTAGTGCTTGGAGGGACAATGCCTACTGAACCTCGGAGGCTGGACCTGTAAGAAGTCTTTAACTGTCTGCATAGATTTAGCTTTTTCTTCCATCTTTTTTAAGACCTTTTCTGCCTTGGTGCCAAATAAGTTGCCTTTGTTCAAGGGCGCAGCCAATAATTTGGATTAGACATGATGGCAAGGTCTGTTCCTTAAGCCAAGCATGCCTTCTAAGGACAGAACCAGTAACTGCTGCCCTGCAAGATGCTTCTAGGGTGTCAAAACAACACTGCAAGGTATGCTTAGTTACTTGACTTGCAGAATACATTAACTCTTGTAATTCTTTATTTTCTGCACAAGCAGGAAAGGAAGATATTTTTTGTTTGAGTTCCATGGTATGCTGCTAATATTTCAGCATGTGGAACTGACAATTTAATGCTCTAATAGCAAGAGTAGCAGAGGTATATACTTTTTTTACCCCATCTGTCTAAAGCTCGGGAATCCCTATCTGAGAAGGTGGGATTCTTAGCTGAAGTTGCTTTAATTCCTTTAGGTCCTTGAGAGATTACCTCAGGATCAGCAGTAGGATTTTTGAAAAGAAATTTGTGAGAGTCAGGGACTACCTGTCAAGTTTTCCTGGGAGCAGGAGGAAGGGTGTCATGAGTCAAACTAGATTCCATAAAAACATCATCCACAACATCCAGGACAGGAGGAATGGCCAAAGATCTGTGCTGTGACAGATCTAAGAATTCCCCGAGTCTCTTTTGATGGAGGACAGCCCTGACATTCCCATTGGAAATGCTCCCTTAAAGTATGAAGGGTTTCCCCAAATGAAACATCCTCGGGTGGACAGGCAGAAGGAATGGATTCCTCTGCATCAGAATCCTCATAAGCAGAGAGGGGTTGCATATCTTCATATTCAGATGCATCAGAGTCATCGGATTCCTGTTCGTATAAAACTAATGGGGACAAGTCTCTCTCTTTTGGAAGGGGTAGCCTGGCTTCCCCAAACAAGCATAATAAGGTCCAACGCAATTTTAAGCATTTGAGACTGAGGCAAGGAAGCAGGTGCCTGATCTTGGGTCATCGGTTTTTTGGGTGTGGTATGTACCCTGGGCCTTAAAAACTCAGTAGTTTTAGAAAGAACTGAAGACGCGAAACAAGTAGTCAGTGTCGAGTATCGGTAGTGCGAAGTACTTCCTTGGAAGCCAGTGCCAGCTCAGCGTCTCAGGACCCATCAAAGGTAGAGACATCCGCAGGATCCTTAGTCAAAGAAGAGTCTCGCGGCATACTGGATTTCGAAAGGGTCTCGGTAGCGGCCTGCGAATCCACAGAAGCGAGCATCAGGGGGGCTGTGAAAGCACCTGAGGACCACAGAACTGACAACTAGCTTAACGGAAGCGTCGTCGGCAGTTTTGGACATGTGCGGTCTGTCTCTATCTTTATCCTTACGTTTTTTCAGAAGATCGGTAGTCAGATGGGTTACTGAAGTCATATATAAATTGAGGACTGAGGACAAAAATATCTAGCAACAATAAGGGCCTGATGACGTATAACTCTGGAGTTGAACACAGCACAAAGCAACAGCTGGGGACGTCATGGTCTGGGCCTAAACAGGTGACGCAGTAAGAATGGAAGTCTCGGTGTGGTACTTGCTTTCCACAGGCGAGACAATTAACTTTTTCTGACATCGGTTAGAGCAAGAAAAAAGGATTCCCAACAGGGTACTTAGCTTTAGAAGACTTCAACTTCAATTCAGAAATGAAAACTAAGGTAGCAGCCGACCGGCACTCATGCAAACTGTTTCTGCTTTGGGCTCCTCGATAAGACAGACTGGTGTAATGGCGCCGGCTGCCTGATTTTATACCACTGACAACCTGACAATCAGTCCTGGTACGACAGCAACCGATGCAGAAATACTAAGCCTCTGTTATTCGGGCCGACTGAGGGCTACCCCTGGCAGGATATCCCAAATGTGATGACTGCAACAGTGAAACACTAAGAACATCCACGTTTGTACCAACGCTGGAGGCAAACAAGATCTGGGGAAGAAGGGAGATGGGGAATTATGGGTAAGGGGAGGATCTTGGAGCTTGGATCCATAGCTGGAAAATGCAGCCATGTCAGATCCGATGCGGATCTCAAACACACATGTTGAAGACCAAATGAAGTAAACTACTTCAGATCCTGCATTCTGCCTCTCAGCAATTACCTTGGGATTAGTGCTTTTGTTTTGCTTCTGGTAACAGAAGGAGCAAAGCAACACTATATCCTGGAGACTGCTGATCATCAGAAAATCTGATAACCGCTTCATATGTGCCAGCTTAGAATTTGTGCTTATATTTTGATCCTGTTGATAGAAAGAACAGAGGACACAGATTCTGGACCGTCTCTGACTGGGCCACAAGTGTCTGTGGAACCTTCCTGATTGTGCTGTTCAAGCTATCTACCAGGACAAGGCTACAAGCCTACAAGATCCCTACATCTGAGGTAAGATTGTTGATTCTCAAAGAGCCGGGGGCCTGTTTCTCATCTTGTGATTGGTGCTAATGTTTTGCTTCTGGTGAGAGAAGAAACAAAGGCACAATGTATCCCAGCAGTGTGAAGCTGTAGAGATACTAGCACTAGTAGTAGCCAGGCAGCAGCCAATCAGGAGAATCTCATCTTTCAGTATTTTTTGACAAAGCTAAGCCTTTCTTTTCAGTAAAGAAGTACTGCTTGATTAGCTGCTGTCTAACCTAATGTCAGAATATCTCTCTCAAAACTTCATCCATAAATCATCAAGGTCTACTTTAGTAGTTTCCCCTCAAGTGTTTGGAAGTGCCCGGTATAGACCCAGCCACCTTCAGTTCACATTTTTTCTTGTAAAAACACCCTTGAAATTTCACCAATACTTAGTTACACACAGGGCAACTAGACTGCAATGACAAAACTGTCCCCCAAGATGTACACTAGATATTCCTGACATTACTTTATATTTTCACCACATCCGTCTAATCAATAAAAAACGGCCTATTGCTCAGAATATGAACTTTCCCACTATCTCTGTTACAAGCTTGGCAGATATGGGCATCCTAAGGTAATGCAGAAATTGCCTCGTGTTCACTAACAACCAGCTAATTTTCAAATAAACTGCTAGAGTATGCAAGAGATATATTTACACAATGTTACTGGAGGGAAAAACATAAAACCACAACTCATGTCAATCAGGTTGTCAGTAATACACACGTTGTACCCATCACACACAGATCAAAGCAGACATATAGACATATATATGTTGAAGCACTTAAATTTAATAACCTTTCTACAACCTAAAGACCTCCTAGACAAAGTACACTTAACACATACCCTCGGCAGCCCCAAATGCACGCTTTCAAAACAACCACATTAACACATACAACTACATCCCATGGAGCCTCTACTTCTAAGCACACAAGGCAAGCCACCACAAAATCCAACATTATGGCTATTGTAGACTCAATTGTGAGACACACTGATGTCCCTCTCACCAGGCTGAGAAAGTCACGGTCAGCTGCATATCAGGGGCCGGGATCCACCACATTATGCATGTATGCACTCGGGTCATTGGACCACAAGTACCAGTCATGTGGGTTAAATGATCCGAGATATTCCTCCCTAGACTACATGAAGAGAGAGATCATAGAGCTCTCAGAATATATCTCCCAGTCTGGTATGAGCCTAGCACTGAGCGGCATTTTACCTTCTCCAAGGATGACGCCACAATACGAACAGAAAATGACAGACTTTAATAACTGGCTTAGTTTCTGGTGTCATTCTAAGGCAGAGTAATATATACCGGCATGGAAGGAGATGGTCAACAGACACACATCTTTGCCAGGGAAGGTCTGCACCTCTCCCCTTTAGACTTTTGAATATTAGCTAAAAAATTGTCCGCCACCATACTGCCTTTTTAAGCAATACCAAAATTAAAGTATTTATGACACAGCAAATCAAAACCAAGAAACTCTGAAGGTGTTACTGCTCAATTCTAGCAGTCTAAACAAGAAACTCCACTCCCTACAAGCTCTCTTCACTCTAGAGGATTCTGATGTCTGTGCAGTTACTGAGACATGGTTTAAAGGCACAGAGAGCACAAACAGTGCAAGGCTATAATGCCTTCCACACATTTAGACCAGCTACTACACACACAGGGACTAAAGATGGCGGTGCCTTGATTAACATAAAAAAAATAATCTGGTCAAACAGGATGATACACTTGAGCTTCTCCATGTTCAAATCACCATAGGCAAAATCCCATATGACTTCCTTGCAAGCTCTAGGTCCCCCTCTACAACCCAGGAAACCCAACACATGTATTTAACCTGCTAGAAGCACTCATCATGCAACCCAATACCATATTCATGGGTGACTTTAATTACCCCCAGTATTAACTGAGAATTATATAAGACACCAAATGTGCAGGTAAAACTCCCTGGACCCGACTGTCAATATGCCAACCAGGGGCTCAAACATACTGGATCTAGTCCTCACTAACATGGGAGTTCGCTGCACATCCTCTAGTGTAATGTCTTCTCTGGTAAGGTCAAATCACAAAGCAGATTCCTTTGAAGTAAAAATAAAACCAGGAGCCTCAGCTAACTCTAGAATAAATCAGTAACTATTCTAAGGCTAGCTTCCTGCTACTGTATAACGTGGCAAAATTTCAAGCCTCCATAAACTCTGAGAACACTAATGCCTATGCAGAACTGTTCACAGAAACCCCATATAAGCAAGCTAATAGTTGCACAAAGGCAGCTGTACCCACCAAGAAAAAGTACAGAACTAAAAAAAAAAAACAAGCCACCCTTGTGGAATCTTAACATCAGTAGGGTGTTAAAAAGGAAGAAAATCATGGCAAAAATTAGATGGTGTGGAACCCAGAAGGATAAAAACACTCTCAAACTAAACAGACAACTCAGAAGAAAAATAAAGTCTACCAAAGCCAAATCTGAGGTAAATTTGACCTCCCAGGCCAACGACAACCACAAGGAATTCTTTAGCTATGTCCACAACCTCAAAGGCAATGCACAATTATATACAGAGCTCATTGCTGAGTCACCTATACACATTGCAAACATACTGGCAATAAAGTCAGCTCTAACTTTACCCCCTCTCCGACTCTATCGCCCCTCAGGAAATAGTATCAAATATAACTCCACCTAATACAACTAGTAGTTGCTTTCTCTAAGATCAAGATCACTGCATCGATGAGCCCAGACAATATCCCAGGATGTCTTATAAATAGCATGAAACAATCTGTCATGCCCTCTGGAATTACTATTTAACCATAAACTCCAAACAGGCTTTGCGCCTCACAAATGGAGAAAGTACTGTTGTGTACACTTACCATAAATGTAGATGGTCGAGTGTATTCACTGTTGCAGTCATCACATTTGGGTTATCTGCCAGTAGGTAGCCCTCAGCTGGCCTGAATACCAAAGTCTTGGGATTTCTGCATCGGATGCTGTTGCTTCTTCCATGAAGTCAGGTCGTCAGGGGGTATAAAACATGCAGCCGACGCCATTACATCAGTTTCTCTTGCCCCAGATGTCAGGTGCCCCCAAAATAGGAAGCAATTACATGGTATGCAATACCCCCAACAAAACACAAATAGCAACAATATAAAATATGCCAGACAAAAAAGATAGGAAAGAAATCAAGACAAGTCAGGGGGCTGGAGGGAGGGTAACCAGGACTGCAACAGTGAATACACACGAACATCTACATTCATGGTAAGTGTACACAAAGTACAGTTGTGTACACTTACCATAAATGTAGATGTTAGAGTGCATTCACTGTTGCAGTCATTACATTTGGGTAATCTGCTGGCAGGTTGCCCTCAGTCGGCCTGAATAACAAAGTCTTGGGTCCTGCGTCGGTTGCTGTCTCCTCTTCCATGACGTCAGGAAGTCAGGGGTATAAAACATGCAGCAGACGCCATTTTATTCAGTTTTTCTTGCCCCAGATGTGTATATATATATATATATATATATATATATATATATATAAATAAAAAGTAATATAAGTAAATGCACTTTTAGCAACATAAACCTTACCTTCATCTACAAGCAAATACACCACAAAGGCTTTACAATATAGTGAAGGAAAGAGGAGTTATAGAAAAGGGGGATGGCGGATGGGTAACCCGGACTGCAACAGTGAATACACTCGAAAATCTACATTTATGGTAAGTGTACACAACTGTACTATGTTCTTCGTGTTTCCTTGTTGCAGTCATTACATTTGGGTAGAATCCCAAAGCTATGGATGGGAGGATGGAACTAAACAGCATTAGGAGCGGCTATAAGGCCCTGCAGAACTGCAGTGGCAAAGCCTGCCCTGGATTTAGAGAAGAGGTGCAAATGCTAATGTTTTGTGAAGGAATGAACAGAGCTCCAAGTAGCAGCTTCTAGAATGTCTTTGCTTGGAACTCCCCTGAGAAAGGCTGCTGATGTAGAGGCAGCTGTGGTGGAATGTGACCCAATTCCCTACGGCACAGGTTTACCATGATGCAAGTAGCAGAAATGAATGCAGTGGCTTATCCACTTAGAAATAGTCTGCTTTGATATAGCCTTCCCCTCTGATCCTGAAGCAAATGCCACCAGTAGTTGCTCAGACTTTCTTAGAGATTTGGTCCTGTTTAAGTAGAATCTTAGTTGTCTGTGTACGTCCAATGAATGCAGAATCCGCTCCCCCTTGTTCTGCGCATTTGGGTAAAATGTTGGCAGGTGAATAGTTTGGTTAAGAGCCACACTGGATACCACCTTAGGCATAAAGGAAGGATTTGTCCTGAGGGACACCCTGTCCGGGTAAAATGTAATAAAAGGCTCCACAGCCATGAGAGCCTGTAGTTCTAAAACCCTTCTTGCTGAAGTAATTGCCAAAAGGAAAGCTGTTTTCCAAGATAAAACTTTATATCTGCAGTAGCTGCTGGTTCAAAAGGAGGCAGGGTGAGTTTTTCCAGCACAATACTGAGGTCCCATGCAGGAGTTGGTGATCTTCTGGGAGGCCTTACATTTTTGGCCCCTCTAAGATACTGTTTTAGCAGAGGATGAGAAAAGATGGGAGGCTCCATGTTGTAACGAGCCGAGATGGCAGAGGCATGGATTTTTATTGAAGAAAAAGATAGGCCTTTGTCAAGCATCTCAGTCAAGTATTGTAAAATCTGAGGGATATTTGGTTTTGCTGTGTCCGTTCTTTGTGCTTGGTTCCAAGTACAGAATCTCTTCCATTTATCAGCATAAGATTTTCTAGTACAAGGCCTTCTGGCTTCCAGAATGACATCCATCACAGACTTACTGAGAGGTGTTGTTTGAATAATTACATGATCAGTCATGCTGCAAGACTCAGAGTTTGGAGCAGAGTGTGTAGAATTTGATTGTTCTGCTGAGACAGTACATGAGGTATTTGAGGCAAGAACCAAGGAGGGAGCTGAGACATATTCATTAGAATTGGGTACCAGTGCTGGCGAGGCCAGTCCGGAGCAATTAGGATCATTTTTGTTTTTTCCTGTCTGACCTTAAGTAAGACCTTGGAGAGAAGAGGCAGAGGGGGAAAGGCATAGACTGAAGGATAGGGCAGCCACTTTCCATGCTTGTCTGTGATAAGTCCTTGTGCAGAATTTGTCCAGTTGATAATTTTGGGGAGAGGCAAATAGATCTATGTCTGGACTACCCCATTTCTTTGTTAACATGCTGAAGATTTTTGGATCCAATTTCCACTCGTGCGGGTCCTTAAGATTTCTGCTTAGGTCGTCTGCCAGAGTATTTTGTTTTACTGGCAGGAATTGAGCTTGAAGATGTTCTTGGTAAGTCAAGTCTGTGTTCCACAATGCCATGGCTAGTCTGCAAAGGGGGTAGGAATGTGTACCCCCCTGCTTGTACCACATAACTGTGGTGTTGTCCGTCTTTATCAGTAGTTGCCCTGGATGAAGCAAGTCCTTGAAGGCTGTCAGGGCATTCTGAACTGCTAGCATCTTTCTGGTTGATATGCAGATGCATTTGTTTTGGGCTCCATATGCCCTGAATGCATCTCCCTGCCAGGTGCGCCCCACAAGCATAGTCTGATGCATCTGTAGTTAGGGTTTGGGTGGCAGGGGGTAGAGTGAATGACAGTCCTTTGTTTTGGTGACATGTCTCTGCCCACCAAAGAAACTCCTGTTGAAGGCAGGGAATGAGAGGAATCATTGTTTCCAGACTGTGACAATGTTGACTCCATAAACGTTTGAGGTACCATTGAAGTTTCCTCATATGCAGTCTTGCACATGGAATTAGTAGAATGCAAAATGCCATAAACCCCAAAGCCTGCAGAATTTGTCTTGCAGATAACTGGGTTTTTGTTGCCATCTGTTTGAAGTATATAGTCAGTTGCCTTTGTTTGTCTGGCGTAAGGTAAGCCATCTGGGCAGTTGTATTCAAGCTTGCACCCAGGAATGTAATTTTCTTGAGAGGGTACCAGTTGTGATTTCTTTTCGTTTACTTTTTACCCTAGGCATGTTAGAAGCCTTTTCACAAACGCCAGATGTTGAAGAATGTCCTTGTTCTCTGCTTGAATGAGACAGTTGTCCAGGTAAGGATAAATTTGTATGCTTCTTTGTCTGCAAAATGCAATTACTGGGGACAGGCACTTTGTAAAGACACTGGGCCCAACAGATAAGCCAAAGGGCAGTGCAGAGAATTGGTAATGCATAAAACCTGCCTTGAAGCAGAGGTATCTTCTGCACGATTCCCTTATTGGGATATGCAGGTATGCCTCTTAAGTCTAGAGTCACTAACCAAGCGTTTCTGCCCAGCATAGGCAGTAGCTGTTGTAAAGGCAGCATTTTGAATTTTGGAATGCCCAGGAACGTGTTCAAAATCGATAAGTCCAGTACTGGACGCCAGACATTGTCTTTTGTGGGTACCAGGAACAGTCTTGAATAAAAACCTTGTCCTTTTTCCTGATCTGGGACAGGTTGAATAGCCCCCATATCCATGAGGGACGTAACATGTTTTTAAGCCTCTGCCCATTGATTTTGTGGCAGATCTGGCCAACCGTTTGGAACTGGCAAAGTATAGAAATAAAATCTGTACCCCTGGGATACTATGTTTAATACCCACTTGTCCAGGGTAATTAACTGCCAATTTTGAGCATGAAGTGCTAATTTCCCCCCCAAGGGGGGTGCCAAAAGATAAGTGCTTGGTGATGGTAGAGGGAAGTCACTGAGACTGCTTACTGTAGGGTTGTGCTTTGTTTCCTCCAGATTGGGAGGTGGAGGCACCCCATTGCTTTGACCTGTAAGAACCCTGTGATTGGTATCTAGAGCCTTTTGAGCACCTGAATTTGCCTTGAAGCGCTCTGTTGGACACAGGAAAGGACCAATTTTTTGTAGGCCAGTGCCTGCTGAATCTGGGTGGCTGCACTTGTAAGAAATCTTTTACAGTTTGCATAGATTTAGCTTTGTCTTCCATTTTCTTTAAAACCTCTTCTGCCTTATTACCAAACAGAGTATCATGCTGTAAAGGGGCATCCAATAATTTTAACATGATCAGGCAGATTTTGCTCCTTGAGCCAGGCATGTCTTCTAATCACAGATCCAGTATCTGCGGCCCTGCAAGAGGCCTCCAAGGAATGAAAACCACATTGCAAAGTATGCTTTCCAACCTGTTCTGCTGCATGCAATAATTCCTGTAATTCTTTGTTTTCCACACAATCAGAAATCAACATCATTTTCTGTTTCAGCAATCCCATAACATGTTGTTGGTACTTAAGCATATAAAATTGACAGTTTAAGGCCCTGATTGCCAAGGTTGCAGATGTATAAACCTTTTTTCCCCATCTGTCCAGTGCCCTTGAATCTCTGTCAGAGGGGGTAGGATTTTTTGCTGTTGAGGCCTTAACTACCTTTGGACCCTGCAAAATTGTTTCAGGATCAGCAGCAGGGTTTTATGAGAGTCAGGGACCCTGTAATATATGTCAGGCTTACTGGGAGCCGGAGGTAAGGAGTCAGGGGTCAAGCTTGACTCCGAAAACACATCATCCACAATGCCTAAAACAGGGGGAATGGCCAAAGGCCTGTGCTGAGGAAGAAGAAGGAAATCCCTGAGCCTCTTTTTTTTATTCTGAAAAGTCTTGACTCTCCCAGTGAAAATGCTCCCTCAAAGTATGCAAGGTTTCTCCAAATGAATAATCCTCAGGAGGAGATGCAGATGGAATAGACTCCTCAGCATCAGAATCCTCATAGGGAGGTATAGATAATTCCTGATCAGAAGAGGAATCAGAAGAAAGAGAAACCTGATCTGAAGATTCATAATCAGTGTCTTGCCTAGGCCTCTTATCAGAAGGGGAATGGGTACCCCTGATCAAGGTAATAAGGTCTTCAGCCATTTTGATCATTTGTTTTTTAGGCATAGAGGCCTGTGCACGTGGCTCATATGTCAGTTTTTTTAGTTTTAGAAGTTGCTTTTGTCTTTGGTTTTGCAGCTTTCGTCGGTCTGATATACAAATGTTGAGGGCTGAATACCCCCTCAGAAGCCGGTGCCTGCTCAGCGGCTCCGGACCCATCTGAGGGAGATATATCCATCGGGTCCAATACCTTGAGTATCTTGCGGCATGCCGGACTCCACATGGGTGTCAGTAGAGGCCTGCGACTCGAAGGTAGTGGGTATCAGGGGCTGCGAAAGCATCTCACTGAGTACCGGCAAATCGGCGACTGGCTTAGGAGAAGCTTCATCGTTGGTTTTGGATATCAACTGCCTTTCTCTGTCCTTTTCTTTGTGTTTTTTATGTACTGCGGTAGTCGGATTACTATCAGACGACATTTCTGGGTAGTTAAATCCGTTTTCAAAATACTTTGATGCAAAAATATATCGACGCTTAACAGTGTGCTGGTTAAATCTAGCACAAAACAGACAGCCAGGCACGTTGTGATCAGGGCCTAGGCAAGGAATACAGTATAAATGGAAATCCTTATGAGGTATTTGCTTTCCACAAGTACTACAATTATTAACTTTTTTCTGACATTGATAAAAGGCAAGAAAAAAGTTTCCCCAACGAGGTACTTAGCTTTAGACTTAGGTTGTGAAACTCAAACTAGAATATTTCAGTAGTCGGCCGACCGGCACTTGCAAAATGCTTCTGCTTCAGGCACCGCGCAGTAAGAAAGACTAAAGAAAATGGCGTTGGCTGCATGTTTTATACCCCTGATGACCTGATGTCATGGAAGAGAAGACAGCAACCGACGCAGGACCCAAGGCTTTGGAATTCAGGCCAAATGAGGGCAACCTGCCAGCAGATTACCCAAATGTAATGACTGCAACAGTGAAACACGAAGAACATCTGATAGTGCATGGAGCCTGCCCTGAAGCATAGGTATTTCCTGCAAGATTCCCTTATTGGAATCTGCAGGTAAGCTTCCTTGAAGTCTAAGGTTGCCAGCCAGGCATATTTGCCTAGCATAGGAAGAAGCTATTGAAGTGTTATCATTTTGAATTTTGGAATTCCCAGAAAGGTGTTTAGAATAGACAGGTCCAGGATAGGACGCCATGAGCAGTCTTTTCCAGGTACCAGGAAAATACTAGAATAAAAACCTTATCCCCTTTGTTCTGCTGGGACAGGTTGAATAGCCCTGATACTTAGAAAAGAGAGAACCTGCTGCTGGGCCTCCGCTCACTGATTTGGGGGTAGGTCTGGCCAACCTTTTGGGGTTGGTAGTGTGTGGAAGTGAAATCTGTATCCTTGGGAAACTATGTTCAAAACCCATTTGTCCTGGGTAATGAGTTTTTTGCATGCAGGGTGAGCTTTCCTCCTAAGGGAGCAGGCAGCTGACCAGGGCTTGGAAGGGTTAAGGTTAAGTCATTGTGCCATTTTTCAACATGGGGTGGCTTACTACTCCCTGCTTTGGAAGTGGGAGCCCTCCACTGCTTAGGTCTGTGCGCAGGCTGAGACTGTAACCTAGGTGGTCTGCTGTTCCTGGGTTTGAACTGAGAAGGCCTGGAAGAGACTGGAAAGGACCAATTCTTTGAAGGCCAATGCCTACTAAATCTGGGAGCCTGTACTTGTATGAAATCTAACAGTTTGCATAGATTTAGCTTTTCCTCCATCCTTTTGAGGACTTCTTCTGCTTTGTTGCCAAAAAGGCGGTCTTGGCTTAAGGGAGCATCCAGTAATTTAGCTTTAACATCATCTGGAAAATTTTGCTCAGCATGCCTTCTAAGTACAGACCCAGTGATAGCAGACCTGCAAGATGCTTCTAAAGCATCAAAACCACATTGCAAAGTATGTTTACCAACTTGTTCTGCAGAATGCATTAAATCCTGTAATTCTTTGTGTTCAGCAGAGTCAGGAGTCAACATCATTTTCTGTTTAAGTAGTCCCATAATATGCTGCTGATACTTTAACATATGAAACTGGCAATTTAAAGCCCTAATGGCCAAAGTAGCAGAAGTGTATACCTTCTTACCCCATCTGTCTAAGGCTCTAGAATCTCTATCAGAAGGGGTAGGATTTTTGGCAGCAGTAGCCTTAATGCCTTTTGGTCCTTGGGAAATGTTCTCTGGATCTGCAGTAGGATTCTTGAAGAGGAACTTGTGAGAGTCAGGTACTCTAATACCGGTCAGGTTTTCTGGAAGCTGGAGGTAAAGTGTCTGGGGAAAGGCTAGATTCCAAGAAAACATCATCTACAAAGTCCAGAACAGGAGGGATAGCTAAAGGCCTGTATTGGGGAAGGAGTAAGAATTCCCGAAGTCTCTTTTTGGAGTCAGAGTAATCCTGGCTTTCCAGCGGAAATGCTCCCTAAGAGAGTGCAAGGTTTCACCAACTGAAAAACCCTCTGAAGGGGAAGCAGAGGGAATGGAATCTTCTGCATCAGAATCCTCACAGATAGACAAGGGCAAATCCTGGTAATCAGAAGGAGCAGAAATATCAGATTCCTGATCAGAAGAATCAGAAGGAAAATCAGTTTTAGGGCCTCAGAGGGGGAAGGCAGGTTTCCCTTAATTAAGGGAATAAAGTCTTCAGCCATTCTAACCATTTGTTTTTTAGGTATATGGGCCTTAGCCTGCAGTTTGGTCATCGGTTTTCTACACGTGGTGCGAGTTTTAGGCGTAGATGAAGACGATGGTGTCTGTAGGTCTGAATACACCCTCAGAAGCCAGTGCCTGCACAGCGGCTCAGGACCCATCCAAGGTAGAGACATCCGCACATTCCACAGACGAAGAAGCATCTCACGGCATACCGGACTCTGAATGGGTCTCAGTAGAGGCCTGCAAATCTGAAGTAGCGGGCATCAGGGGCTGCAAAAGCACCTCACTGAGTACCGGCAGACTGGCGACTAGCTTAACGGAAGCGTCGTCGGCAGTTTTGAACCTGTGCGGTCTGTCTCTGTCTTTATCCTTCCGTTTTTTTCAGATTGGTAGTCGGATGGCTTAACGAAGCCATTTCGGAGTACTTAGACCAAGTACGAAAGTAATCTGCTGCAAAGATAGTATGACTACGAATAGCTCGGGGGTTGAACAAGGCACAAAACTGACAGCGAGGGACGTCGTGGTCTGGACCTAAACAGGGGATGCAGTATGAATGACAATTGTTAACTTTTACTGACATTGGTTGGAGCAAGAAAAAGGATCCCCAATGGGGTACTTATCTTTTTTGAAGACTTTAGATCTGAAACTCGAAAATGAAAATTTCAGGAGTCGGCCAACCAGCACTTGCAAACTGCTTCTGCTTCAGGCATCGCATGGCAAGAAAGACTGATGTAATGCTGTCAGCTGCATGTTTTATACCCCTGACAACCTGACGTCATGGAAGAAGCGACAGCATCCGATGCAGAAATCCCAAGACTCTGGTACTCAGGCCAGCTGAGGGCTACCTGCAGGCAGATAACCCAAATGTGATGACTGCAACAGTGAAACAAGAAGAACATCAGCAACAGTTATCCCCTCTGCACAATCTAGGTCCATCACTGTTCCATTGCATTCATCACATCTGTTATTGAGTACAATGCCGCCTTTGGTATGTAGCTAACCAGGCACATCCAATAACTGGAACGTCCACAGAGGTTCCTTACTAAGACAATACAGGTGTAAGTAAAATGTCATATACATACTGCCTCAAAATGGTTCACACTGCCCACCTTGACCTGAAGATAGCCCTGCATTGTCTCCTACAGGCTGTTGAGGGAAGATCAATGCCTTGCTTACAAGGCATTGTCGTACGACACCCTGATGGGCCTCCTGAATATCGGCAAAACAAACAGTACCAGAATTACTCCTCCTAAAGACTTAAACCTTTACTGTGATAAACAGGTCCTGCTGGAGAGACTAGCATGCATCCCAGAAACTACCCTCTCTCTGGAACAGGCTCCCCCACCCATGAAAAGCAAAGTTAATCCCTAACCCAAATCAAGTGTAACTTGGACAATTGGATGGGGAACAGGAAATGTATTACTGGTTTGGTTCCCATGTCTCTAATGGACCCGGGCAGCCTGTAAGCATTTCATCTCCCATGCCCCTGATAGTAAATGTTTCATCTCTAAAGCTCCTGATTACACTTATCAAGGGTACCAAAACTTGTCAGAGATTTGGGGTGCATGGCTGGCCTTAGAAAGGCCCTAGTGGTTGTTAGTCTTATACACACCTATGAACCTATAAACCTTTACAAAAAAGATATACTATCTGTACCAACAGGACAAAGAAGTCCTCATATGGGGTACTTATCTAATTGTTCATATGTCTGAGGCCTTGAGAGATGGACTAACAGATGCTGTATTCTAGCACATAAACTGCACCTTCAAAAATATGTTAAGAAAGAATTGAAGATGGTATTGGCAGAGCTCACTTCTATACCAGGTATCTGAAGACATCTAGGGTGGAGGTGATGTCTGCTTAAGCCAAGGAAGAAGGCTAATTAGCTCCAAGTCTGGTTGAATTTCAGACCTCAGAATGCAGTTCTTTAGTAAGAAAGCCCTTCTATATTGTGCAGCTTATAAAGAAAGGGACTGCATCTACATCTACAGATGTTATTGTGCCCCTTTATTCAGCCCTCATTTAGATGGTCATTGAGTATAATGCCCTCTTTAGTGTGTTTTGGTCCACACACATGCAACAACTGGAACGCCCAGAGAAACACCTTACTAAACGTATTCAAAACTTAAACAATATGTCTTACATTGAACTGCCTCAACATCCTGTCACTATACTCGGTATCCTACAGATTCACCTCAAAGCCCTGCTACTATACTCAGTATCCTACAGATGACTAAGAGGTGACCTTTGTCTGGCATACAAGGCATCCTCTGACCCAATACTGATGGACCTAGTGCACATCATTAAGTCAAATGGCATCAGAAGTACTGGGTCCAGAGATCTACGCCTCTTCTTCAACATCAACAGAATGGTTTGAAGGCACAGGTATGTTTTGTTGAGGATACTACTGCTTTGGGACTGAAGCCCCATCCACATAAAACAAAGCTCAACTCTGTCCATATTTAAGCACAACGTGCATCTATAGACAAGTAACAGAAAATTTATCTCAGGATTGCCCCCCCCCCCCCGTACTACTAATGGAAAGAAGCAAAGCTCCTAAATGCTTTATCCAAAGCACGAGTCCCCTCAAATTATCAGTTATGTTCTCAGTTATTCTAATTAGGGCAGAGGTTCCCAAACATTTTCGATTTTCGGCTCCCTTGCTGAATCCAAGTTTTCCCAAGGCTCCCCCCCGTGGCATGCATAAAGTGAGAGTGAGTGAGTGTGTGAGAGTGAGTGTGTGAGAGTGAGTGTGTGAGAGTGAGTGTGTGAGAGTGAGTGTGTGAGAGTGAGTGTGTGAGTGAGTGTGTGAGAGTGAGTGAGTGTGAGTGAGTGTGAGTGAGTGTGAGTGTGAGTGAGTGTGAGTGAGTGTGTGTGAGTGTGTGTGAGTGTGTGTGAGTGTGTGAGTGTGTGTGAGTGTGTGTGAGTGTGTGTGAGTGTGTGTGAGTGTGTGTGAGTGTGTGTGAGTGTGTGTTTGTGAGATCGGGAGAGTGAGAGCAATGTGTGAGTAAATGCAGGAATGAATGAAGAAGTGGCTGTGTGTGTGTGAATGAATGCAGGTATGAATGAGGAAGTGACTGTGTGTGTGTGAGCTCAGAAGAATGAGAGGGATGTATGAATGAATATGTAAGTGGGTGTGTGGCATGTGGGTGTGAGATCAGGAGAGTGAGAGCGGTGTGTGAGTGAATGCAGGTATGAATGAGGAAGTGGCCGTGTGTGAATGAATGCAGGTATAAATGAAGAAGTGTGTGTGTGTGTGTGTGTGTGTGTGTGTGTGTGTGTGTGTGTGTGTGTGTGTGTGTGTGTGAGATTCACACCTCTCAGCTGTACAAATTTTCGCAGAATGTCCAGATCTGTGCCTCATATTTTTGGTGTGTTCCTCCTAAAATCTGTACTTTTCTGGCAAATAGTTTAGGATTGAAGTCATTAAATAATGACAAACATTTGAGTTTAAGACTCCACATCCTTCAGAGAATTCATGCTAATGCAAAAGTTATTACTCTATCAACTTTCTAAGTTTGTAAGAGCAATATTTAAAATCTGTCCCCCCATCATTTTAGGCTTTGTCCGGATTTAATGCAAAACTTATTATTCTATCAACTTTCTAAGTTTAGGTTCATAGGTAAGTACTAAGCTATCCACCCATGGGCATTTATAAGCCTAGCCACAGAGTGATGGCTTTCACCTCCCCATTAGATTAGTAACCTGGGCCTCTGTCAACAGGGCTCCTGAAGTGATCCCAGGGTAGAACTTACGATTACCCATCCACTCATCAAGATTTCTCTTAAAGAGGGTCAGAGAGGAGCTCTGTCGAATATGGATTGGGTTTCTATTCCAGAGTGAGGGGAGTCGCTGGGACAGGAATCTATCCCTCCAGCATGTCCTGTTTATTGTTGTACATAGGTTCAAGTCGCTAGAATGAGTGGTTCTGAGGTATCTCGTTTTTTTGAGGTGAAGCATGTCCATTAGTTCAGGGTTTGACATGGCCCTATAGTTCAGGCACAGGTCACCTCTGAGCCGAAGGTAAGCGACTGAGAAGAGCTGGAGCTTTTTTTAGTCGTGCTTCATATGGTAATTGTTTAAGGCCCTTAATCCTCTTAGTGAGGTACTTCTGTGGTCTTTCTAGTTGTTGCAGGTGTCTAGTGAGGTACATCCCAAATGGGGCATTGTACTTTATTATGGGCCTAATGAGTGTGGAGTAAAGGGGCACAATCACCTCCTTGGATCTGGATGAGAAACTCTTTGTGATCAGGTGTGCCACATAGAAGGATTTCCTGACCATTTTTGGTTATGTGGTTATCAAAGGAGAGCATGCTATCTACTTGGGTACCCAGGTCCCTAATTACTTCTTCTGTACTTAGTGGATTCCCATTTATGTGGTAGTTTGTAGATACTTTGTTTTTCCCAAATGGGATTACTATGCATTTTTTTGGCATTTAGCTTGAGGTTGTGACTTTGACACCAGGTGTTTGTCTCTGTGAGACCCTTTTGCAGGATGTCTGTGTCAGCTGGAGAGTCAATTATTGAACCCAATTTTCAGTCATCTGCGAACTTGGGTTAGCCACAGTCCCTCCGCCTTTGCCTGTACTTTGGAGAAATATATACCGAACAGGAGGGGTCCCAGGACTGAGCCCTGTGGGACTCTGCTTGTGACTGGTTTAGAGTCAGACATGGCGCCTGCCACTCTTACCGTGTGGGTTCTGTCTGAGAGCCAATTGGCAACCCATCTCTTGACATGGGGGTTGATATTTAAGCTGGTGAGTTTGTCTATGATTCCTGAGTGTGGGATGGTGTAGAACGCCTTAGCGAAGTCCAGATATGCTGTGTGGACCACCTTCCCTTCATCTATGGCCTTGGTGACTGTTTCGAAGTCGTCGACCAAGTTCAGGAGCCAACATCTGCCTTTAACAAAGCCGAACTGGGTGGGGTCCAGTGTCTGGAGGTTCCCAATGGCCCTGTTGATGAGCTTCATGATAATGCGTTCCATGGCTTTGCAGACCAAGCTAGTCAAGCTTATAGGGTGATGGTTCCCAGGGTCAGTTGTGGCACCACCTTTGTGGAGTGGTACGACTGTTGCTGTACGCCATTCTTTGGGTACATAGCCTGTAGAAAGGCTGAGTTTGAATAGTGATTTGAGATGGGGGGTTAGTTCATTTTGAAGCTCGTGTAAGATACAACCTGGGATAGCATCTGGTCCCATTGATGCTGTGTTTTTGGCCTTTGCAAGGGCTGTCTTAACTTGTGTGTCTTGAGATATCTGGAGCGCCACATTCTTCTGAGATGGGTGCTAGCCCCTTTGGTGGAGGGGGGGGGGGGTGAAGTTTGCACTGAACTTGTCAGCCAGGATGTTGGCAATGTCGGTTGGTTCAGTGTATTTATGGCCATTATGCACTAGCTCGGAGCATATCTGAGAGTTTGCCCCTAGACTCTTGACATAGTTAAAGAAGGCCTTGTGGTTAAAGTCATTGGCTATTTTTCTTTCGAAGTTGGCCTTGGATGATTTAATGAGGGAGTGCAGTTTTTTACTGATGTTAATCAGAGATGCCTTCTTATTTTGGGATTTTGTTCCATCTTGCAGGAGTTTCCTCCTTCTGTTGTAAAGTTTATTTATGGCCGGGGTCCACCAGACTGGCTTCCTCTTTTTTGAGGAGTTGGTCTTGGTTTTACTTGGGATAGCTCGGTCCATGCATACTTTTTGTTCATAGAGTGCACTTGTAAAGGATTCTGCAGATGGGTCATCATTTTCCATTTGATTGGGAGCTTTGAAACTTCCCACCTTGGTCTTGAGGAGTGTGAAATTGGCTTTAGAGAAGTTTTTTACCGTGATTTCCTTGACTGGGGGGGGGGGGGGGTCAGGATGTGGATGTCCAGTGTGATTAGTTTGTGATCTGATCTTACCAATGACGAGTTTACCTCAGGTGTGGAACATAGGTTCCCCATGTTGGTGATGACCAGGTCCAGTATGTTGTCACCTCTTGTGGGAGTGGTGACCAGCTGTTCAAGGGCGTTTGAGTTTATAAACTCAAGGAAGCATTGGGCTAGGGCGTTTGAGCTTGAGTAGTTTTCCCAGTCAATGTTTGGATAGTTGAAGTCACCCAGTAGCATGGTGTTGGGTAGAATCTTCATACTTTCTAATGTTCTCAGGAAGTTTGTAAGAGAAATATTTAAAACCTGTCCCTATTTATCCCCATTTATTTTAGGCTTTGTCCAGATTTTTAGAGCAAAAAATTTGGAAAAAGCCTAAAATGATGGGGGGACAAATAGAGACAGATTTTAAATATTGCTCTTACAAACTTACAAAGTTGATAGAATAATACGTTTTGCATTAGCATGAATTCTCTGAAGGATGTTGAGTCTTAAACTCAAATGTTTGTCACTATTTTAATGACTTCAATCCTCAACTATTTGCCAGAAAAGTACAGGGAACACACCAAAAATACGAGACACAAATCTGGACATTCAAAAACACACACACACACACACACACACACAGTTCCTTAATGATACCTGCATTCACAAACAAATCGCTCGCTCTCTCTCCCAATCAAACACACACACAGTCACTTCCTCATTCATACAGACATTCACAAACATATCGCTCTCTGTCTCTCCCGATCAAACACACACACAAGCCACTTCCTCATTCATACCTGCATTCACTCTGCATTCACTCACACATCGCTCTGTCTCTCCCAAACACACACACAGTCACTTCCTCATTCATACCTGCATTCACTAACACATCGCTCTGTCACAGCCACTTACGCATTCGTTCATACATCTCTGTGACTGTCACTTCCAAACGCCACACACCAACTTACGCATTCATTCATACAGCCCTCTCACTCTCCCGATCTCACACACACAGCCACTTCATTCATTCCTGCATTCACTCACACATCGCTCTCACTCTCCCGATCTCACTCACACACACACACACACACACACACACACACACACACACACACACACAGACTCTTTTACTTTCATGCACACATTCACTCACACACGCAGACAGACACACACTCATACAGGCATTCACTTACCTACAATCAGCTGCTGCTGCCCGCGGCACCCCTGGGAGGAAGCCGTGGCTCCCCAGCGCACAGTTTGGGAACCACCGAATTAGGGTAATATACAATTATGGGATAGCTATGGCTAATCTAACACCAAATGGGGTATGTTAATTTAAGCACCAAAAGGGAAATTGGCTAGGCTTAAAATGGCCATCAAAGGCAGCTAGTCTATTACTTACCTATGACTAATAGTGACCAATATGAAGAAATTCTGTCCATTGACTTCACTTTACACGCAGACAAAAGGAAACTTTCATACTGAAATTCCAGACCTCAGGCCATTAAGCCTTATTTTGGATTACAAGGAAAGGTTAAATGTACTCTAGCACATATATGCAACAAACTGCCCCACTCCATCACAGTGTGCCTTTGCAAGGGCTCTCAAATTATGAAGTACATTCATTTTACTTTATGACCTTATATTTAAAAGGTTTATAAGAGTTAACAGATAAGTGCCATTTGGCATAAATTCAAAGCTAAACACGCTACCAAATACTTGTTTAGTTTACAATTCACAAGAAAACAAAATACAATGTACAGACATAGACTAACTCCTTCAAAGCACAACACTGACAGGTTAAGTAATTCAGCTTTGTGTCAGCCTGAGCTTTCAGATGCACTGTACTCACTGATCATGTCTAGTATCTGGAATATTCCTGTCCATTCGCAGTTTGTCACTTTCCACTTGGTTGAACTTATTCCGAGCATATGGATCCTGACCAGGTCGAACCGCAGTGCTGCCAACATAAGCATCCTGATCAAAGTCTTGCCAGCGTACTTTGCCTGAAAAAAATAAAACTGGACATCTATACAAGTAGCTACTATTACAGAAAGAAAAAGAACAGCTACAAAGCAAAATAAAAATTCTGAAACACTATCACTTAAACAAAATCATCAGCATGCTAGTAGTCCAGCAACTGATGATTTGACTTGAATTGAACAACTCAAAGCAAAATGTGGACATTTTACTACCATCGGCCAAAGATGAAAAAAAAAATTATACTTATCACATGCTAGTTGTCTTCTTCTGTCTCACCCTTTGGGTATTGGGATCCGACAACCAGCAACATTCAAATCTTAATGGTCTGTGGCTCATCCTACTCTCCCCATATTGCCCTGCCTACCTAAAGCTCCCTAAATTGTGTTTACTTATATAATAACCCAAGCTACCATGAAAAGGGAAACTTTATATCAAAAGGCAATAAACAAAGGGAAGGCATTGATCAGGAAGAAACCAAGATGGTTCTAAGACCAGGTCTCAGGCTGGCCCTCTAGATGTTCATGCATTCCTGACACATGACAATATATAAAAAGGACGACAGTTGAAGGGGTGGTTGAGAAGAACAGAAGAAGGCAACGTGGATCTAGCATTATGATAAGTACATAACTTCTGATATTGTTTTCACAGACTGCTTCAACCTTTGGGACAGAGCCTCCAGCCATTCATCTGAGCGGCCCTAGGAGAGAACATTAGCCTTTGATTCCACCATACTGTTAATCTGGCACAAGTCTAAATACCCTGCATAGAGTGGATAATAAATGTGTAAACAGAAACCTTCAAAGGAACTAAATCCAAAAAAGGCCATAAAGTAGCTACTGCTCTTGCAGCATTGCCCTTAGGTCTAAAAGACAAGGAAATGCCTCCAGAAGAGTAAATAAAACAAATGTAGTTAGAGAGCTACAAGGATTACGTAATTTTTGAAACCAGTTGACCAATTTTTGCCCTAGAAAAGGGCACAAAAAGATAATTGGACTTCCTAGTCCGTTTTGTTCAATCCAAATAAAAGCTTAACTGACAATGGACATCAAGACTATAAAAAGTACAGTTGTGTACACTTACCATAAATGTAGATGCTCGAGTGTATTCACTGTTGCAGTCATCACATTTGGGATATCTGCTTGCAGTAGCCCTCAGTCGGCCTAATTATCAAAGTCTTGGGTCCTGCGTCGGTTGCTGTCTCATCTTCCATGATGTCAGGTAGTCAGGGGTATAAAGCATGCAGCAGACGCCATTACATCAGTTTTTCTTGCCCAGATGTCAGGTGCCTCCATAATGGGAAGCAATTATATACAAGGTTACACCTCCACAAAAAAGCAAATACACCAAAAGGCTTTAAGCATAGTAAACAAGAATAGAGGCATAGTCAATAGAAGTCAGGGGGCTGGAGGGAGGGTAACCAGGACTGCAACAGTGAATACACTCTTAACAACTACATTTATGGTAAGTGTACACAACTGTACTATGTTCTTCATGTTTCACTGCTGCAGTCATCACATTTGGGTAGATTCCCAAAGCTAAGAATGGGAGGAGGAATTTAGATAGCATTAGGACCAGCTGTAAGGCCCTGCAAGACTGCAGTGACAAAGCCAGCTCTGGATTTAGAGAAAATTGGCAGATGGTAATGCTTGGTGAAAGTATGTACAGAACTCCAGGTAGCAGCTACTAGGATGTCTCTGGTAGGGACGCCTCTGAGAAAAACCGTAAAGGTAGATGCAGCCCTGGTTGTGTGGGGTCTGATCCCCTGTGGGGTAGGTTTTCCATGATGCTTATATAGCAGGAATGCAAGCAATGGCCTACCCACTTAGAAATAGTTTGCTTTGAAATGGCCTTCACCTCTGCCCCTGCAGCAAATGCAACCAGCAGCTGTTCAGCAAATGCAACCAGCAGCTGTTCAGCAAATGCAACCAGCAGCTGTTCAGCAAATGCAACCAGCAGCTGTTCAGCAAATGCAACCAGCAGCTGTTCAGCAAATGCAACCAGCAGCTGTTCAAATTTCCTGAGAGGTTTAGTCCTGTCCAAGTAGAATCTAAGTTGTCTATGCACATCTAAGGAGTGCAGTATCCGGTTCCCCTTTGTCTGTGGATTAGGAAAGAAGGTTGGCAAATGAATGGACTGATTAAGGGCCACAGTGGATACCACCTTGGGCATGAAGGAGGATTGGTCCTGAGGGACACCCTGTCCGCATGAAAGATGATGAAAGGCTCCACTGCATAAAGGGCCTGTAATTCAGATACCCTTCTTGCTGAAGTGATTGCTAAAAGGAAAGCTGTTTTAACTCTGCAGTAGCAGCTGGCTCGAAAGGAGGAAGAGTGAGTTTCTCCAATACAAAATTAAGGTCCCAGGGTGGAGTTTGAGCTCTCCTGGGTGGTCATAAATTTTTGGCCACTCTGAGGAAATGCTGGAGCAGTGGATGAGAGAAGAGGGGCGAGGCTCTGTGTTATAATGACCTGAAATAGCTGAGGTGTGAATTTTGATGGAGGAGAAAGACAGGCCCTTGTGAAGCATCTCAGTTAAGTATTGTAAAATCTGAGGTAAATTGGGCACTTCTGTACTCATCCCTTGAAATTGGTTCCAGGCACAGAATCTTTTCCATTTTTCAGCATAAGATTTTCTAGTACTAGGCCACCTAGCCTCTAAAATGATATCCATCACTGGTTTACTGAGGGATGGTAAAGGAGAGATTAGGTAATTAGCCAGGCTGCTAGGTTCAGTGTGTGAAGCTGAGGGTGCAGAATCTGGTTTTCCTGCTGAGACAATAGGATACGAGTCTAAGGTAGGTGCCATGGGGCCAACAGTGAAACACTGCAGGTCAGTAAATGAGGAATTTGAGGTAACGTCCAGGCTGGCCTTGAGACAAGTTCTTTAGGATTGGATACCAGTGCTGGTGTGGCCAGTCTGGGGCAATCAGTATCATTTTTGGCTTCTCTTGTCTGACCTTTAGGAGTACCTTGGGGAGGAGAGGCAGAGGAGGAAAGACATAAACTGTAAGGGTTTTCCAGCTGAATGATAGAGCATCCACTTTCCATGCTTGTTTGTGGTAAGTCCTTGAGCAGAATCTCTGTAGTTGGCAGTTGTGAGGGGAGGCAAACAGATCTATGTCTGGGCATCCCCATTTCCTTGTTATCATGCTGAATTGTGGGTCTAGTTTCCACTCGTGAGGGTCCATGAGGTTTCTGCTTAGTTTGTCTGCCAGAGTATTTGTTTTTCCTGGCAGGAATTGTGCTTGCAGGTGCACTTGATAAGTCAATGCTGTGTTCCACAATGTCATGGCTTGTCTGCAGAGGGGGTAAGAATGAGTGTCTCCTTGCTTGTTTATGTACCACATAACTGTAGTATTATCTGTTTTTATCAGCAGTTGTCCTGGATGGAGTAATTCATTGAAGGCTGTCACGGCATTCTGAACAGCTAGCATCTCTTTTTGATTGATATGAAGATGCATTTGACTTGCGGGCCATGTGCCCTGAATACATTTTCCTGCCATGTGGGCCCCCCAGGCATGATCTGATGCATCTGTTGTTACTGTCTGCCTGGCTGTGGGTAAGGTGAATGGCTGTCCCTTGTTGTGGTGACAGGCCTGTGCCCACCATCGAAACTCCTGTTGCATGCAGGGAATGAGAGTAATTATTGTTTCCAGGCTGTGGCAATGTTGAGTCCAAACACTTTTTAGGTACCATTGTAGCTTCCTCATATGCAGTCTTGCATATGGAATTAGCAGAATGCAGGATGCCATGAAGCCCAAAGCCTGCAGAATTTTTCTTGCAAATAACTGGGTCTTTGTTGCCATGCTTTTGAAGTATGAAGTCAGTTGCCTTTGTTTGTCTGGCGTGAGATAAGCCATCTGGGCAGTTGTATTTAAGCTTGCACCCAGGAATATTATCTCTTGAGAGGGTACTAGTTTTGATTTCTTTTAGTTTATTGTGTACCCTAAGCAAATTAGTAATCTTTTTACAAACGCCAAATGCTTTAGTAGAATGTCTTTGTTCTCTGCCTGAATAAGGCAGTCGTCCAAGTAGGGATACATTTGAATTCCTCTTTGTCTGCAAAATGCAATTACTGGTGCCAGGCATTTGGTGAAGACCCTGGGCGCAGTACATAAGCCAAAGGGCAGTGCAGAGAATTGGTAGTGCATTGAACCAGCTATGAATCTGAGGTATCTTCTGCAAGAATGTCTGATTGGGACATGCAGGTATGCCTCTTTGAGGTCCAACGTTACAAGCCAAGCCTTCTTGCCCAGCATGGGCAGAAGCTGCTGCAAAGTCAACATTTTGAATTTTGGAATGTCCAGAAAAGTGTTTAGAATAGATAGGTCCAGAATTGGTCTCCAAGCTTTGTCCTTTCTGGGTACTAAGAAAAATCTTGAGTAAAATCCTTGTCCCTGCTCTTGCTGTGGTACTGGTTGAATAGCCCTAGTGTCAATGAGAGATGAAACTTGTTTTTGTGCCTCTGCCCATTGATTGTGTGGCAGGTCTGGCATACCTTTTGCCTTTGGAAGAGTATGAAAGTGGAACCTGTAGCCCTGAGAAACTATGTTTAAGACCCATTTGTCCTGGATGATCATGTGCCAATTTTGTGAAAAAAGTGCTAGCTTTCCCCTAAGGGTGCTGCCAAAAGATAAGTGCTTGGCATTGGCAGAGGAAAGTCATTGGGACTGTTTCCTATATGGCTGTGATTTGTCTTCTCCGCTTTTGGGGGTAGTAGCACCCCATTTTTGGGCCTGTATGAGCCCTGGGGTTGTTGTCTGCCTCTAGGGCATCTGTATCTGCCTCTTTGCGGTCTGTCTGACACTGGAAAGGACCAATTCTTAGAAGGGCAGTTCCTGCTAAATCTGGGAGGTTGTACCTCTAAGAAATCCTTTACTGTCTGCATAGATTTCGCTTTATCCTCCATTTTCTTCAACACCTCTTCTGCCTTAACACCAAACAAAGTATCATGCTGTAATGGAGCATCCAATAATTTTGCTTTAACATGATCAGGCAGATTCTGTTCCTTTAACCAAGCATGCCTTCTAATAACAGAACCTGTAACAGCGGCCCTACAAGAGGCCTCCAATGAATAAAAATCACATTGCAAAGTATGCTTTCCCACTTGTTCAGTTGCATGCAATAAATCCTGCATTTCCTTGTTTTCAGAACATTCAGAATTTGTCACCATTTTCTGCTTTAGCAGTGACATTAAGTATTGCTGATATTTAAGCATATGAAACTGAAAATTTAAAGTCCTTACAGCCAAGGTAGCAGAAGTGTAAACTTTTTTCCCCCATCTGTCCAGTGACCTAGAATCCCTATCCGAGGGAACAGGGTTTTTAGCAGTAGAGGCCTTGGGACCCTGAGATATTGTTTCTGGGTCAGCAGCAGGGTTTTTATAAAGAAATTTATGAGAGTCTGGCACCCTGTATTATCTGTCTGGCTTAACAGGTGCAGGAAGTAAAGAGTCAGGAGAGAGGCCGGACACTGAAAATACATCATCTACAATGTCTAGAGGTGGAATAGCAAGAGGTCTATGCTGGGGAAGTAGAAGAAAATCTCTGAGCCTTTTCTTAGATTCTGAATAATCCTGGCTCTCTCAGTGGAAATGCTCCCTCATAGTATGCAGGGTTTCCCCAAAAGAATAATCCTCAGGAGGAGTAGCTGAAGGGATAGATTCTTCAGCATCAGAATCCTCATAGGGAGGCAGAGAGTATTCCTGTTCTGAAGAGGAGTCAGAGGAAATGGAAACATGATCAGAGAAGTCATATTCTGTGTCTTGCCTAGGTCTGTTATCAGGAGGGGGATGGGAACCCCTAATCAAAGTAATTAGGTCTTCGGCCATTTTAAGCATCTGTTTTTTAGGCATGGAAGTCTGTTTTAGAGAATGCTGTACTTGTTTCTTTGTCTTTAAAGCTGTTTTAGTCTTTGTCTTGGAAGCGGACGTTGGCTTAACATATAACTGTGTAGGTCTGAAAACACCCTCAGAAGCTGATGCCTGCTTAGTGGTTCCAGATCTATCCGAGGGAAAAGTTTGAGGGTCCAATACCTTGAGTATCCCAGAGGCCTAGCTGTCTCCACGTGGGAATCGGTAGCGGCCTGTGGCTCTGAGGTAGCGAGCATCAGGGGCTGCGAAAGCGCCTCACTGAGAACCGGCGACTGGCCTAGCGTAGGCCTCGTAGTCTGTTTTGGATCTCGGATGCCTGTCCTTTTCCTTGCGCTTTTTATAAACTCCGGTCATCGGCTGTTCTGACGGCATTATATAATTAAACCTCCGGCCAAAGTAATGAAAGGCAAAATTGTAGAGACGCTTAATAGTGCGTTGGTTAAATCAAGCACAAAACCGACAGCTAGCAACGTTGTGGTCAGGGCCTAGGCAAGGAATACAGTAAGAATGAAAATTCTTATGAGGTATTTGCTTCCCACAAGAAATACAATTGTTAACTTTTTCCGACATTGGTCTGGAGCAAGAAAAAAGTTTCCCCAATGGGGTACTTAGCTTTATTGAAGACTTCGGATCTGAAATTCATTTCGAAAATCTCAGGAGTCGGCCGACCGGCACTTGAGAACTGCTTTTGCTTCGGGCACCGCTCGGCAAGAAAGACTGAAGAAAATGGCGTCAGCTGCATCTTATATACCCCTGGCGCACTGACGTCAGGAAAGAGGCGACAGCAACCGACGCTGGACCAGGACTTTGGAATTCAAGCTGACTGCGGGTAGCCTGCCAGCAGGATAACCCAAGTGTAATGACTGCAACAGTGAAACACGATGAACATCTGCATCTGCTTCAGGCACCGCCCAGTAAGAAAGACTGGTGTAATGGCGCCGGCTGAATGTTTTATACCCCTGACGACCTGACGTCACGGAAGAAGGGACAGCAACCAACGCAGGACCCAAGACTTTGTTAATCAGGACGACTGATGGCTACTGCAAGCAGATAACCCAAATGTGATGACTGCAACAGTGAAACACGAAGAACATCTAGCAAGTCAAAGCCCTTAATGGCGAGAGTTGCAGAGGTGTATATCTTCTTATCCCCATCTGTCTAAAGCTCTTGAATCCCTGTCCTAAGGGGTGGGATTCTTAGCTGTAGTTGCTTTGATACCTTTAGGCCCCTGGGAGATGACCTCTGGGTCAGCAGCAGGATTTTTGAAAAGGAATTTGTGAGAGTCAGGAACTCCGTAGTACCCGTCTGGTTTCTAAGAGCAGGGGGTAAAGTATCAGGAGTTAAACTTGATTCCATAAAGACATCAGCCACAACATCCAGGACTGGGGGTATTGCTAAAGGCCTATGCTGTGGCAAATCTAGAAATTCTCAAAGTCGCTTTGTGGACTGAGGATAGTTTTGGCATTCCCAGTAGAAATGCTCTCAAAGTATGTAAGGTTTCACCAAAAGAAAAATCCTCTGGAGGAGAAGCAGAGGGAATGGATTCCTCTGCATCTGAATCCTCATAAGCAGATAAAGGCATGTCTTCATAATCAGATACCTCAGAGACGTCGTACTCTTGGTCTGTTAAAGCTGCTGGGGACAGGTCTCTTTCTCTTAGCAGGGAAAGGCGGACTTCCCCTAATCAACATAATAAGGTCTTCTGCCATTTTAAGAATTTGATGATGTGGCAAGGAAGCAGGTGCATGAGTTTGGGTAGTTGTTTTTTTAGGCGTAGTGCATACTCTTAGCCTTAGAGACTCTTTAATTTTAGACAGAACTGAAGACGCGAAAGAAGTCGCCGGTTTGTGTCGAATATCGGTAGTGCGAAGAACTTCCTCAGAAGCTGGTGTCTGCTCAGCGGCTCTGGACCCATCCAAGTTAGAGATATCCACAGGTTCCGTAGTTGAATAAGAGTCTCGCGGCATACCGGACTGGTCTTGGTAGAGGCCTGCAAATCCACTGAAGCAGGCATCAAGGGCTGCGAAAGCGCCTCACTGAGTACCGGCAAACTGGCGACTAGCTTAATGGAAGCATCGTCGGCAGTTTTGGACGTGTGCAGTCTGTCTCTGTCTTTATCCTTATGTTTTTTTGGAAGATCGGTAGTCGGATGGCTTACTGAAGCCATTTCGGAATACGGAGATCGAGAACGAAAGTATTTGGCGACAATAAAGGCCCGAAGACAAATAGTTTGGGCGTTGAACAAGGCACAAAACCAACAGAGAGGTACGTCGTGGTCTGGGCCTAAACAGGTGACGCAGTAAGAATGAAAATCTCTGTGTGGTATTTGCTTTCCACAGGCAAGCCAATTGTTAACTTTTTCTGACATCGGTTAGAGCAAGAAAAAAAAGGATCTCCAATGCGGTACTTAGCTTTAGAAGACTTCAGGATAATTCAATTCAGAAAGGAAAACTCTGGTAGCGGCGTACTCGTGCGAACTGCTTCTGCTTCGGGCTCCTCGGCAAGAAAGACTGATGTAATGGCGTCGGCTGCCTGTTTTTATACCCCTGACGACCTAATGTTAAACCTGGAGCTACAGCAACCGACACAGAAATACTAAGTCACTGGTATTCGGGCCGACTGAGGGCTACCTGCAGGCAGATAAACCAAGTGTGATGACTGCAACAGTGAAACACGAAGATCATGCAAAAGAGTGTCCCATGATGACTGTCCCATCAGGGGAATCAGGAAGAAAAGGGTACTGTATTTGGTGCTGAAGGGGGCTGCAAAAAGATCGTAGCATTCACTGGTAGCTGATTTGGGCAGCCACAGCTGGACTGAGAGACCACTGGTGAGATATCAGGATGCTTTTGCTCAAACACTCCACTAGGATGATGGATTTCCTCAGGATGTGCACTGCTATCAGAAATCATTGTGAGATCATCACCCAAAGTGAAACAGTCATGGCCTCTTGACAAATGTGGGTAAGAAGGACCTCCTTGTTTGTTCATGTACATACAACAGCTGTATTATTGGACTAAATCATAATCATTGTTTGGGAAATCATTCTGCAATGCTTGCAATGCTAGAAAACCCACTCTCATCTCAGAGATGAGTGTGTGTAAATTAGCCTCTGACTAAGCCCAGGTACCTTGGAATGCCTGACCATCCACCCACCCACTCCAGTAGAGAACAGTCCAATTACCATGGCCTTGGGTGAGGGGAGAACAAAGGGAAGGACTAAAGAAACTACTAGAGGAGATGAAATCCACCAGTTAATGTGCTGCTGCATCAAGTTGGTGAGGCAGGTGGAATATGACGTGGATGGGTGTAGATGGACCAACTGGATAGACAAGAGATGGGGAATGTGTCAAAGGACCTGCACTCCACCCACAACCTCAAGTGGCAAGTGGAAATGGACAGGGAAAGCCTGCCTGCAAGAGCAATGGGGTTAAGCGGGTAACATCCCTCATCAAAGAGGGTGACAAAACCTTCCACTGCTGAACTGAACATCCAACCCCAGGGACTTTACAGAGATGTTCAGCAATGATGGATAGGAACTGAAATTAAAAAATCTTTTGAAGGCAGCCTGGTAACTGCTACACCATGGATACACTCTCACCCTATAAAGGGGAACAAATATTATCTATCAAACTAGCCCAATTCCTCTTAAAGGTGGATCAGGATCATCACTCCCTCTTTCACTCAAAGCAGTCTTCTATGTCCAGAGAGCCCCTATTTAGCAGCAATGCTTATCAAGTTAGTACACATCTGAAAAAAAAAAAGAAAGACGCCCATATTCATCCATCCACAACCCCTCCCCCCTTTTCCACATATGGTTGGGGTGTCACTTCAACAGTGACAATCATTACAATCAAAGCTCACTTCGACGGATGGCTAGCCCTCCCATGATTGTTCTTCCATCAGCATAACAGATGAAGCCAAAGGAAGGGGAACCAAACTTGTCAAGGCCAAAAGGGGGCTATGAGGATCACGCTGCATTTCAACCAAGAAGCTTTATGAATTGGGGTATCAGAGCAATGGGGGAGGTACGCATATAGCAATTACGTGGGTCAATCGTGAATCAGAGCGTTCCTCTGGTATTCCCCCTGTGGGGGGAATAGGGCAATAGCTACTGCATTTATTGTTCGATGGGGAGGGGAATAGGTCGCACCAAGGCTGGCCCCAACGGCTGAAAATTTCTGCCACTACATAGGGATTGAGAGACCATCTGCTCAACTTGTCTGCAATCACAATGGAAATCCTGGGGATATGCTTTGCTATTAGAAAGCCGTTGGAAGCTATTGCCCACTGCCAGATTCTCATGGCCTCTCGACACAGGGGATAGGACTTGGTTTCCTCCTTGCTTGTTGATATACCAGACTACTGACGTTGTATGACTGAAATGCAATTACTCCAGAAGGGAGAACAGGTTGGAATGCTTGCAACGCTAACAGCACCGCTCTCAGTTCTAAAACATTGATATGCAGGTTGGCCTCCAAAACGGACCATGTGCCTTGGACTGCCTTTCCCTGGAAATGGCCCACACCCTATCAGGGAAGCATCCATGGTCACAATGGCTTTGGGTTGGGGGGCTGGAAGGGATGGCTCCAAAGTTCTGTGTCTGGCCTCATCCACCAAAGAAGGTCCTGCTTGCAAGAATTGGTTATCTGAATTTGAAAGCATAGAGGGTGGTAATTCGGAAACCACTGAGAAAGTAAAAGCCACTGAAGTATTCGCATATGCAGTTTTGCAAGAAGCACTATTCACCGAGGATTTGCTTTGACAGAGTATCACCCAGAGCTGGAGCCTCAATCTCTGAAGTCTGTGAGCAACACCAGACAAGAGCGGGTGTCAAAGACTACTCCAATGAATTCTATGTTCTGGACTGGAGCAAGATTTCTCCCAGTTTACAGTTATCCCCAAAGGTTTCGCCAGGGAAAGAGTGTATTGCAGGGCTGTTACCAGAAGATGCGTGGTGGGGGTGGTAAGGAGCCAATAGTACAGTTGTGTACCTACCATAAATGTAGATGTTAGAGTGTATTCATGGTTGCAGTCATTACACTTGGGTTATCCTGCTGGCAGGCTACCCACAGTCGGCCTGAATTCCAAAGTCCTGGTCCAGCGTCGGTTGCTGTCGCCTCTTCCCTGACGTCAGTGTGCCAGGGGTACAAAAGATGCAGCCAACGTCATTTTCTTCAGTTTTTCTTGCCCCAGATGTCAGGTGCCCCCAAAAAGGAAGGCTAAAAATTCTGCTAATAAAAAAGCATGCAGTAACATAATCATTACCTTCATCTACAAGCAAATGCACCACATAGGTTGTATAGAATAGAGAAGTATAGATAAGTCCCAGCAATGAAAAGGGGGATGGAGGGAGGGTAACCTGTACTGCAACAGTGAATACACTCTAACATCTACATTTATGGTAGGTACACAGCTGTACTATGTTCATCGTGTTTCACTGTTGCAGTCATTACACTTTGGTTGAATCCCAAAGCTGAGGTTGGGCGGCTGGGTCTAAATAGGATTAGGAGTGGCTATGAGGCATTGCAGAACTGCAGTGGCAAGGCCTGCTCTGGATTTAGAGTAAAGAGGTAAGTGGTAGCGCTTGGTAAAAGTGTGCACTCAACTCCCAAGTTGCAGCCTCCAAAATTTCCTTGGTTGGTACTCCTCTGAGAAAGGCTGCTGATGTGGCTGCTGCCCTGGTAGAATGTGGCCTAATATTCTTAGGCACTGATTTGCCATGCTGTGCATAACAGAAACAAATGCAGTGTCCTATCCATTTTGAAATAGTCTGCTTTGAAATGGCCTTTCCTTTTGATCCTGCAGCATATGCCACAAAAAGTTGCTCAGTCTTTCTGAAAGCTTTAGTTTTGTTCAAGTAGAAGCGTAGCTGCCTGTGTATGTCCAAAGAGTGCAGAAGTTTCTCCCCTTTATTCTGGGGATTTGGATAAAAAGTTGGCAAATGAATGGCTTGGTTAAGAGCCACACTGGATACTACCTTTGGCATAAATGTTGTTTGTCCTTGGAGAAACCCTGTCCGGATGGAAAATGATAAAAGGTTCCACTGCCATTAATGCCTGTAACTCTGAGACTCTTCTTGCTGAAGTTATTGCTAGGAGCAGAGCAGTTTTCCATGATAAGAATTTTATCTCAGCTGTATTGGCTGGCTCAAAAGGAGGCAGTGTGAGCTTTTCCAAGACAAAATTGAGGTCCCATGTAGGTATCGGTGCTCTCCTTGGGGGTCTTATGTTTTTGGCCCCTCTGAGGTACTGTCTTAGCAGTGGATGTGAAAAAATAGGAGGTTCCGTATTGTAATGAGCTGATATGGCAGAGGCATGGATCTTACTTGATGAGAAGGATAAGCCTTTGTCAAGCATCTCAGTTAGGTATTGTAAAATCTGAGGAATATTTGGAACAAGCGGTTCAAGTCCTTGTGCCTGGTTCCAAGCACAGAATCTCTTCCATTTTTCTGCATAAGATTTTCTGGTGCTGGGCCTCCTGGCTTCCAAAATGACATCCATAACTGCTTTAGAGAGATGTGTGTTTTGAGTGGCTATACTATTTGTCATGCAGCCAGATTTAAGGTTCTGAGTTGGCTGTGCAGGATCTGATTGTTTTGTTGGGTCAGCAGATGAGGAATTTGAGGTAAAGTCCAGGCTGGACCTTGAGACAAACTCTTTAGGATTGGGTACCAGTGCTGGCGTGGCCAGTCTGGGGCAATCAGAATAATTTTTGGCTTCTCTTGTCTGACCTTTAGGAGTACCTTGGGGAGGAGAGGCAGTGGAGGAAAGGCATAAACTGTCAGGGTTTTCCAGCTTAATGATAGAGCATCCACCTTCCATGCTTGAGTGTGATAAGACCTTGTGCAGAATCTCTGTAGTTGGCAGTTGTGAGGGGAGGCAAATAGATCTATGTCTGGGCATCCCCATTTCCTTGTTATCATGTTGAAGACTTGTGGATCCAGTTTCCACTCGTGAGGGTCCATGAGGTTTCTTCTTAGCTCATCTGCCAGAGTATTTCTCTTTCCTGGCAGGAATTGTGCCTGCAGATGTACTTGATAGGTCAATGCTGTGTTCCAAAAAGTCAAGGCTTGCCTGCAGAGGGGGTAGCAATGTGTGCCCCCTTGCTTGTTTATGTACCACATGACTGTAGTATTGTCAGTCTTTAGCAAAAGTTGTCCTGAATGAAGTAGATCCTTGAAGCAGCGCTGTCAGGGCATTCTGTACAGCTAGCATCTCTTTCTGATTAATATGAAGATGCATTTGGTCTGCAGACCACGTGCCCTGAATACATTTCCTGGCCATGTATGCCCCCCAGGCATAATCCAATGCATCTGTTGTTAGTGTCTGCCTGGCTGTGGGTAAAGTGAAAGGCTGTCCCTTGTGGTGACAAGCCAGTGCCCACCATCAAAACTCTTGTTGCAGGCAGGGAATGAGAGTAATTATTGTTTCCAAGCTGTTGCAATGTTGAGTCCAAACACTTTTTAGATACCATTGTAGCTTCCTCATATGCAGTTTTGCATATGGAATTAGCAGGATGCAGGATGCCATGAAGCCGAAAGCCTGCAGAATTTTTCTTGCAGGTAACTGGTTCTTTGTTGCCATCATTTGGAAGTAACGAGTCAGTTGCCTTTGTTTGTCTGGCATGAGATAAGCCATCTGGGCAGTTGTATTTAAGCTTGCACCCAGGAATATTATCTCTTGGGAGGGCACTAGTTTTGATTTCTTTTTGTTTACTGTGTACCCTAGGCAAATTAGTAATCTTTTTACAAACGCCAGATGCTTTAGTAGCCAGATGCTTGCTCTCTGCTTGAATAAGGCAGTCGTCCAAGTAGGGATATATTTGAATTCCTTTTTGTCTGCAAAATGCAATTACTGGTGCCAGGCATTTTGTGAAGACCCTGGGTGCAGTAGATAAGCCAAAGGGCAGTGCAGAGAATTGGTAATGCATTGAGACAGCTGAATCTGAGGTATCTTCTGCAAGATTGTCTGATTGGGACATGCAAGTATGCCTCTTTGAGGTCCAAAGTAACAAACCAAGCGTTCTTGCCCAGCATGGGTAGTAGCTGTTGCAGTGTCAACATTTTGAATTTTGGAACGTCCAGGAAAGTATTTAGAGTAGACAGGTCCAGTATTGGTCTCCAGGCTTTGTCCTTTCTGGGTACCAAGAAAAGTCTTGAGTAAAATCCTTGCCTCTGCTCTTGTTGTGGAACTTTTTGAATAGCCCTCATGTCCATGAGAGCAGAAATGTGCTTTTGTGCCTCTGCCCATTGATTGTGTGGCAGGTCTGGCATACCTTTTGCCCTTGGAAGGGTGTGAAATTGGAACCTGCAACCCTGAGAAACAATATTCAGTACCCATTTGTCCTGGGTGATCATGTGCCAATTTTGTGAGAAAAGTGCTAGTCTTCCCCCTAAGGGTGCTGCCAAAAGGTAAGTGCTTGGCACTGGTAGTGGAAAGTCATTGGGACTGTTTTCTATATGGTTGTGATTTGTCTTCTCCGCCTTTGGAGGCTGAAGCACCTCATTATTTAGGTCTGTATGAGCCTTGGGGCTGAGATCTGCCTCTTGGGCGTCTGTACCTGCCTCTTTGCGGCCTGTCTGACACTGGAAAGGACCAATTTTTAGAAGGCCAGTTCCTGCTAAATCTGGGTGGCTGAAAGTACAGTTTTGTACCTACCATAAATGTAGATGTTCGAGTGTTCACCCTGCTGCAGTCATCACACTTGGGTTATCCTGCCGTCAGGCGGTCCCGCAGTCGGCCCGAGTTCCAAAGTCTTGGTCCGGCGTCGGTTGCCGTCGCTTCTTCCCTGACGTCAGTGCGCCAGGGGTATACAAGAGGCATCCGACGCCATTTTCTTCAGTTTTTCTTGCCCCAGATGTCAGGTGCCCCCCAACAGGAGGTCACTACATATTGCCAATAAAACATGTAAATAATATACAAAGCATACCATCAGCTATAAGCAAATATACCACAAAGGCTGTATCAGATAGAAAGGCATCGGTTTAGCTAGGTCAGAGGGGATGGAGGGAGGGTAACCTGGACTGCAGCAGGGTGAACATGCGAACATCTACATTTATGGTAGGTACAAAACTGTACTATGTTCATCGTGTTACCCTGCTGCAGTCATCACACTTGGGTTGAATCCCAAAGCTAAGGATGGGTGGTGGAGTTAAACAGGGTTAGAGGAAGCTAGTAGGCCCTGCAGAACTGCAGTGGCAAAGCCAGCTCTAGTCTTAGAGTATAGGGGTAAGTGATAGTGCCTAGTGAAGGTGTGCACTGAACTCCAAGTTGCAGCTTCCAGAATATCCTTGGGTTGATACCCCCCTGAGAAAGGCTGTAGATGTAGCTGCAGCCCTGGTGGAGTGGGGCCTAATGCTAGCAGGAACCGGTTTTCTATGATGAGTGTAGCAGAAACATATACAATGTCCTATCCATTTTGAAATGGTCTGTTTTGAGATAGCTTTTCCTTGTGATGCTGTAGCGTAGGATACAAAGAGCTGGTCAGATTTTCTGAAAGCCTTAGTCCTACCAAGTAGTAACGCAGTTGCCTGTGAATGTCCAAGGAGTGCAGCAGTCTTTCTCCTTTGTTCTGGGGGTTTGGGAAAAGGTGGGTAAATGAATGGTATGGTTTAGGGCCACACTGGATACCACCTTTGCCATAAAGGAGGGGTTAGTTCGTAGAGAGACACTGTCTTGATGAAAAATGAGGAAAGGCTCCACTGCCATTAATGCCTGTAGCTCCGAGACTCTTCTGGCTGAAGTAATTGCTAGCAGCAGAACAGTTTTCCATGATAGATACTTTAAATCTGTTGAGAAAGCTGGTTCAAAAGGCGGCAGTGTAAGCTTTCCCAGAACAAAGTTGAGATCCCAAGTTGGTGTTTGCGCTCTCCTGGGCAGTCTTATGTTCTTGGCCCCTCTGAGGTACTGTCTTAGGAGTGGATGTGAAAATAAAGGAGGATCCGTGTTGTAGTGAGCTGAAATCGCTGAGGTGTGGATCTTAATAGATGAAAAGGAAAGTCCTTTGTGCAACATTTCAGTTAAATATTGTAGAATCTGAGGAATGTCTGCTCTAGGGGATTTTGGCCTTCAGCCTGGTTCCAGGAGCAAAATCTTTTCCATTTGTCTGAATAGGTTTTCCTGGTGCTGGGCCTCCTGGCCTCCAGAATGGCATCCATAACAGCTTTAGATAGAGGAGTTGGGCTGGTTGTTTAGATGATTTGCCATGCAGCCAGATTTAAAGTCTTCAGCTGGCTGTGTAGAATCTGACTGTCTTGCTGGGTGAGCAGGTGAGGAATTTGTGGTAAAATCCATGGTGGGCCATGGGCCATGTTCCTTAGTATTGGGTACCAGTGCTGGCATGGCCAGTCTGGAGCAATGAGTATCATTTGTGGCCTCTCTAATCTGACTTTCAGCAGCACCTTTGCTAGAAGGGGCAGTGGAGGGAAGGCATACACTGTCAATGTTTTCCAACTGAATGTCAGGGCGTCCACTTTCCAAGCTTGTGGGTGGAATGTCCTTGTGAAAAATTTTTGAAGTTGGTAGTTTTGGGGGTTGGCAAACAGGTCTATGGGCGCCCCCATTTTTGAGTTATCATTGCAAATACTTGTGGATCCAGTTTCCACTCGTGGGGATCCATGATGTTTCTGCTTAGGTCGTCTGCCAATGTGTTTTTCTTTCCTGGCAGGAATTGTGCTTGTAATTGAACTTGGTAAGTCAGTGCTGTGTTCCACAAGGTCATGGCTTGCCTGCATAGAGGGTAGGAGTGTGTACCCCCTTGCTTGTTTATGTACCACATTACTGTGGTATTGTCTGTCTTTATTATTAGCTGTCCTGGGTGTAAGAGGTCCTTGAAAGCTTTTAGGGCATTCTTTACAGCTAGCATTTCTTTTTGATTGATGTGCAGATGCATTTGATTTGTAGTCCATTTGCCTTGAATGCACTGTCCTGCCATGTGTGCTCCCCAGGTATAGTCCGATGCATCTGTTATCGTTTGCCTGGCTGTGGGGGTAAGGTAAAAGGCTGACCCTTGTTGAGGTGACATGCCTGTGCCCACCACAGAAACTCCTGTTGAAGGCAGGGAATGAGTGGTATCATTGTTTCCAAGCTGTGGCTGTGTTGAGTCCATACGCTTTTCAGGTACCATTGTAATTTCCTCATATGCAGTTTTGCAAATGGTATTAGTAGAATGCAAGATGCCATGAATCCCAAGGCCTGCAGAATTTTTCTTGCAGGGAGTTGGGTCTTTGTTGCCATTATTTTGAAGTATTGAGACAGATGTTGCTGCTTGTCTGGCGTGAGATAAGCCATCTGGGCCGTTGTATTCAAGCTGGCACCCAGGAATATTATGTTCTGAGAGGGCACTAGTTTTGATTTCTTTTCGTTTACTGTGTACCCTAGGCAACTTAGAAGGTGTTTGACAAACGCCAGATGTTGTAAGAGAATGTCCTTGCTTTCTGCTTGAATAAGGCAGTCGTCCCAAGTATGGGTATATTTGAATTCCTCTTTGTCTGCAGTATGTGATTACTGGTGCCAGGCATTTTATGAAGACCCTGGGCGCAGTAGATAAGCCAAAGGGCAGTGCAGAGAATTGATAATGGGTTGAACCTGCAATGAAATGGAGGTATCTTCTGCAATTTTGTCTGATAGGGACATGCAGGTATGCCTCCTTGAGGTCCAACGTTACTAGCAAAGCCTTCTTGCCCAACATGGGAAGAAGCTGCTGTAGTGTTAGCATCTTGAATTTGGGTACTTGCAAGTAGGTGTTTAGAACTGAAAGGTCCAGAATGGGTCTCCATGCTTTGTCCTTTCTGGGGACTAGAAAGAGTCTTGAGTAAAATCCTTGTCCTTGCTCCTGTGGAGGTACCTGTTGAATGGCTCTCATGTTCATGATGGCTGTAATTTGTTTTTGTGCCTCTGCCCATTGATTTGGTGGCAGGTTTGGCATTCCTTTTATCCTTGGCAAGGTGTGAAAATGGAATCTGTATCCTTGTGAGACAATGTCTAGGACCCATTTGTCTTTTGTGATGATGTGCCAGTTGTCTGCAAAAAGTGCTAATTTTCCTCCCAAGGGAGCTGCCAAGAGAGTTTTGCTTGGCAGTTTGAGTCATTGTGTTTGTCTTCTAGTAGTTTGGGGCCTGTCTTCTCCTCCTTTCTGGGTAGTGGCACCCCACTGGCGAGGTTTGTAAGGGCCTTGTGACTGACCTCTGCCCCTTGAGCGTCTGTATTTGCCCCTCTGTGGTCTGTCAGAAGCTGGAAAGGACCAATTTTTTGTTGGCCAATTTCTGCTGAAACGAGGGGGTTGTACCTGTAAAAAAATCCTTGACTGTCTGCATAGACTTTGCCTTATCCCCCTTTTCTTTAAAACCTCTTCAGCTTTGACACCAAATAAGACATCCTGCTGTAAAGGTGCATCTAATAATTTTGCTTTAACATGATCAGGCAGGGTTTGTTCTTTTAACCAAGCATGTCTACGTATGACAGACTCAGTTACAGCTGCTCTACAGGAAGCTTCCAATGAATCAAATCCACATTGTAAAGTATGTTTGCCCACCTGTTCAGCTGCATGCAGCAGATCCTGCATTTCCTTGAATTCAGACTGTTCTGAATGCGTGCTCATCTTTTGTTTTAATTGAGACATTAGTAATTGCTGATATTTCAGCATGTGAAACTGACAAATTTAATGCTCTCATAGCAAGAGTAGCTGAGGTGTATATCTTCTTTCCCCACCTATCTAGTGCTCTGGAGTCCCTTTCAAAGGGTACAGGATTTTTAGCCATAGAAGCCTTAGCCTCTTTGGGACCCTGAGAAATTGTTTCTGGGTCAGCAACAGGGCTTTTATAAAGGAATTTGTGCGAGTCAGGTACTCTGTAGTATCTGTCTGGTTTGGCTGGAGCAGGAGGTAGAGAGTCTGGATTTAGACTAGATTCTAAGTAAACATCATCCACAATGTCTAAAACTGGAGGGATAGCAAGTGGCCTGTGCTGGGGAAGTAAAAGGAACTCTCGGAGCCTTTTCTTTGAGTCGGAGTAGTCCTGGCCTTCCCAGTGGAAGTGTTCCCTCATAGTATGTAAAGTTTCCCCAAAGGAATAGTCTTCAGGGGGAGATGCTGAGGGGATAGAGTCTTCAGCATCAGAATCTTCATAAGGGGGAAAGGAGTAATCCTGTTCCTCAAAGGAGTCTGAGGAAATTGAAACCTGGTCAGAAGAGGCATAATCCACCACGTCTTGGCCTTTTGTCTGGAGGGGGTTGGGAACCCCTGATTAGGGTAATCAAATCTTCAGCCATCTTAAGCATCTGTTTCTTAGGCATGGGGCCTTGAATTGGAGACTGATGTACAGTCTTTTTAGGTTTTAATGGAGTTTTAAGCTTAGCATACGATTTAATGGTGAGTGTAGTCGGTCTGAAGACACCTTCAGCAGCCGAAGGTGTTTCCACTGCACCGGGGGTACTCCTTCTGCTAAGGTGTCGGTAGGGCCTAATGAAGATGGCTGCATCGGCCTAGTAGTCTCGGTTTGAGAATCCGAAGCTGTCTGGGGCTCCAATTCTGCGGTCGTGAGGGGCTGCGTAGGCACCTCACTGAAAACCGGAGAACCGGCGGCAGGCCCAGCAGAGGCCTCGGAGTCTGGCCTGGTTCTTATCTTTGCATTTTTTATGCATGCCGGTCGTTGGTTGCTCCGACGGCATGGTATAATTAAATTTCCTACCAAAGTAGTGTCGAGCGAAATCAAAACGACGCTTGATAGTTCGTTTATTGAACCTAGGACAAAACCGACAACCAGTAACGTCGTGGTCTGGGCCTAGGCAAGGAATACAATAAGAATGGAAGTCCTTATGAGGTATTTGCTTCCCACAAGAAATGCAATTGTTAACTTTTTCTGACACCGGTCTGAGGCAAGAAAAGGCTCCCCAACGGGGTACTTAGCTAGCTTTATTGAAGACTTCGGACTGAAATTAGATTCGAAAATCTCAGGTGTCGGCCGACCGGCACTTGCGAACTGCTTCTGCTTCGGGCACCGCGCGGCAAGAAAGACTAAAGAAAATGGTGTCGGATGTCTCTTACATACCCCTGGCGCACTGACGTCAGGGAAGAAGCGACGGCAACCAACGCCGGACCAAGACTTTGGAACTCGGGCCAACTGCGGGACCACCTGACGGCAGGATAACCCAAGTGTGATGACTGCAGCAGGGTAACACGATGAACATCCTGCAAGAAATCCTTTACGGTCTGCATTGATTTCGCTTTATCCTCCATTTTCTTTAACACCTCTTCTGCCTTAACACCAAACAAAGTATCACGCTGTAATGGAGCATCCAATAATTTTGCTTTAACATGATCAGGTAAACTCTGTTCTTTTAACCAAGCATGCCTTCGAATGACAGAACCTGTAACTGCGGCTCTGCAAGAAGCCTCTAGTGAATCAAAACCACATTGCAAAGTATGCTTTCCCACTTGTTCAGCTGCATGCAATAAATCCTGCATTTCCTTGTTTTCAGGACATTCAGAGCTTGTCAGCATTTTCTGTTTTAGCAGAGACATTAGGTATTGTTGATATTTAAGCATGTGAAACTGGCAGTTTAAAGCCCTTACAGCTAAAGTAGCAGAGGTGTAAACTTTTTGTTCCCCATCTGTCCAGTGCTCTAGAATCCCTATCAGAGGGAACAGAGTTTTTTGCAGTGGAAGCCTTGACCCCTTTGGGACCCTGAGAAATTGTTTCTGGATCAGCAGCAGGGTTTTTATACAGAAATGTATGTGAATCTGGAACCCTGTAGTACCTATCTGGCTTAACTGGTGCAGGGGGTAAAGAATCAGGAGACAAACTGGATTCAGAAAATACATAATCAACAATATCTAGCACATGAGGGATAGCAAGGGGTCTGTGCTGAGGCAATAAAAGAAAGTCTCTGAGCCTCTTCTGGATTCTTAATAATCCTGGCTCTCCCAATGGAAATGCTCCCTCGTGGTGTGCAGGATTTCCCCAAAAAAAGAGTAGTCCTCAGGAGGAGAGGCTGAAGGGATAGATTCTTCAGTATCAGAGTCCTCATAGGGAGGAAGAGAATATCCCTGTTCTGAAGAGGAATCAGAAGAAATAGAAACCTGGTCAGAGGAGTCGTAGTCAGTGTCTTGCCTAGGCCTTTTATCAAGAGGGGGATGGGAACCCCTGCTCAAAGTAATAAGGTCCTCAGCCATTTTAAGCATCTGTTTCTTAGGCATGGATGACTGTCCAGGAGAATGCTGTACTTGGTTTCTTTGTCTTTAAAGGTGTTTTACACTTTGCCTTGGCTGCTGAAGTGGTCTTGATAGTAAGTTGTGTAGGTCTGAAAACACCCTCAGAAGTTGATGCCTGCTCAACGGCTCTGGACCCATCTGAGGGAATAGTTTCCATAGGCCCAATACCTTGAGTTTCCAGAGGCCTAGTTGTCTCCACGTGGGAGTCGGAGGCGGCCTGTGGCTCTGAGGTAGCGGGTGTCAGGGGCTGCGAAAGCGCCTCACTTGAGAACCGGCAAACCAGCGACTGGCCTAGAAGAGGCTTCGCCGGTTTTGGACCTCGGATGCCGGTCCTTTTGTCCTTGCGCTTTTTATGAACTCCGGTCGTCAGTTGTTCTGACGGCATTATATAAACCTTTGGCCAAAGTAATGTAAAGCAAAATCGAACCGACGCTTAATAGTGCATTGGTTGAATCTAGCACAAAACCGACAACTAGCAACGTCGTGGTCAGGGCCTAGGCAAGGAATACAGTAAGAATGAAAATCCTTATGAGGTATTTGCTTCCCACAAGAAACAGTAAAAGTTACTGACATCGGTCTGGAGCAAGAAAAAGTTTCCCCAACAAGGTACTTAGGTTTATTGAAGACTTTGGGTCTGAAATTCAATTTCGAAAATCTCAGGAGTCGGCCGACCGGCACTTGTGAACTGCTTTTGCTTCTGGCACCACGCGGCAGGAAAGACTGAAGAAAATGGTGTCGGCTGCATCTTTTATACCCCTGGCGCACTGACGTCAGGGAAGAGGCGATAGCAACCGACGGTGGACCTAGACTTTGGAATTCAGACTGACTGCGGGTAGCCTGCCAGCAGGATAACCCAAGTGTAATGACTGCAACAGTGAAAAACAATGAACATTGTCCAAATACAGAAGCACCCGGAAACCCTGTAGTCTCAAGTGAGCTGTAACCACTGCATTGCACTTTGTGAACACTCTGGGGAACTGTAGAGAGTCCGAACGGCAAGAGCATGAAACTGGTAATGATTGGCTCCTAGCCGGAAGCGAAGTAGATTCCTGGAGCATTTGTCCATTTTGATGTGGTAATACG
Source organism: Protopterus annectens (assembly GCF_019279795.1). Lineage (NCBI taxonomy): Eukaryota > Metazoa > Chordata > Ceratodontiformes > Protopteridae > Protopterus > Protopterus annectens. The sequence goes on from NC_056726.1 coordinate 464,553,009, forward strand.
CGTTCTGGAGATCTATCGAGCATATCCAATCGCATTCCCTTAGAAAAGGGAGAATGGACTGAACCGTGACCATCCGGAACTTTGTTTGGGCAACACACTTGTTCAAATTGCTGAGATCCAAAATGGGTGTCCAGTCCCGTCTTACTTGGCACCAAAAAGAATCTCGAGTAAAATCCGGATCCGCATTGGTCTGGTAGGACTAATTGGATGACTTTTTTGATACAGCTTGTTTATTTCTGCAGTTGCTTCTTCCCTTTGACTGGGTGGAACGTCGGGAAGTTTTGTCAGAATTTTGGATAAGTGATGAGTGGAATGGTGTAACCTCTGGTTATGATATTTTGCATCCAACGATCAGTGGTTATTGAATGCCAGGCAGCTTGGTGCAGAGAGATACAACTCCCCCGACTGCTTCCAGAGGAAAGCAATCGGTCCGTCTTCAGGATCGCTGATAAGGCTGCCCAGAGAAAGAATCACTGGGCCTCTAATTACGCAGACCCTCTCTGCCTCAGTAGGGGAGTCTTCCAAAATTATTAACCCCTCTGCCCCTGGGGTATCATCACCACATGTGGCATGGAAAGGATCCTGAGATTTTTTTGTGCAACATTTTGTCGCTCTTCTGGTTCCTGGAAAAGGAACGCTAAGGATTGGAAAAAAGACCTAGAGCAAACAGGGTCTTACCATCCTACTCACACCTGGCCAGGGTGTCCTGCACCTTGGGACGAAAAAGGGAAGATGCTTCAATGGGAGCATTCGGGATGGAAGACATGAAAGAGTCCGCAAAGTCAGAAAGGTGCATCCAGGCATGGTGTTTTATAACTATGCCTGAACTCGCAGCTGTAGCCGCCTCTTCAGTTGCATGTGAGAGCAACCTCATGGACGAATTGGAGATAGATTCCAGGGTTGCGAGCTGTGAGGCAACTTTATCCCTTATCAAGTCATACACCTGTCCTGCGAGTGTTTGGAAACAAAGTCTCTTCGGAGTCTCGTAAAATGTGCCAAGTTATTCAGAGACTGTATGGCAAATGTCGCTGAAGCAAAAAGTCACTTCCCTAATCTGTCCACGTCCCGAGACTCTGTAGGGTGGGTGAACAGTATGACTCTCTCTCTGGCGAGATCCTTTTTTGTGGAAGTCGCCATCACCATAGCATCGACTGATAAATCTCTGCATCAATGTGGGTTTTCCTCGGGGGGGGGGGGTATGGAATCTCGTCAGGTCTCTGAGGGATCGACACAACAGAATCAGAGTTCTTCCAGGCGCGCTGCACCACGAGTTGTACTAGCTCGTCTGCAGGCGTGGTCACCCAAGAGGTAGATGGCTGGGTACGGAAAGCCTACAGAATACGGACTCCTCGGAAGAAGGGTTAGTGCCCTTCCAATCATCCCTCTGTTTCAACATTTCAAGGATGTCTCCAAAGACATCAGGGGGTTACCATGGGAACCCTTCACCATCCTCAAAATCCGTGTTCTCTGTTAAAGACTCTTCATGCACCCTGATCTCTTCCATGGCGGCTCATCAGTGGGGGCTTCTGAGGAGGACTCTGAAGAGGGGGTATCTTGCAATGGGGGGTCCTGTGGCTTTCCTACCCAGTGTCCAGGGAAGGTGGCTTGTGACAGCTGTAGCTCAGGGGGAAAGGAGGTCTGGTTCAGACGTTGGCAGAATGCTTCCAGAAGCAAGTGCCCTCTCCATAGGTCAGGAAACAGGTCCACCTGAAGAGGGAAGGGAGCCCGGAACAGAGAATGACAACCTTAGAACCGGGGTCACAGCCCACTCCGTTGAACCCGCTCCCGAAGATGGAGCCTCAAGCAGGACTGGTGCAGACAGGACTCCCGGCACAGAGGACAGAACTGTAGAAACACTCAGTACTGTTCCATGAAGCAAAGAGCCTGCAGCTCAATCACAGGATTGAGGAAGGCCTGGTTCAGCGGGGACCGAAGGCCAAGGGGACAGTCCCAGAGCCACAGTGAGGTCCACTACAGGCACCGAGACAGGGGTTCCAGAAAGGAGGAAGCTGAAGGCTTTTGAACCGGTATGGTCAAAGGAAGAATGTAGGATGGAGACCATGGAGAAGTCAACCCATCCCACAGTAAGATGGGTCCTAGAAGGGGTACGTATCCCCCTGGCTGTCAACAGCTGGTCCACAAAACTCACCACATCAAATGTGGAAAGGCTGCAGGTGGATCCAGTGGATACTGCAGATGGGGAGTCAGGTCGTTCTAGGAACGGACTGTATACCTGCCCTAGAAATGGGTCTGTAGATGGAAAGTAATGGGTCCGTGGTGTGGAATCTACCAGCACTGATGTCTCAAGTTTAGATACCGGAAGCAGTGGAGTCAAAATCGTAGTTATCGGGACCGTAAAAGGACTCGGAGCCGACATGGAAGATTCAGTCGTAACTGCAGACATAGGTTTCGAAGGCGTGCACTGTTCCGAAGTGGCACTCAATGCCGAAGTCGTAGAAGTCATTGTAAGGTCGATAGTTGGTGCCAGAGACAGTATCAGAGCCAAAGCTGGAACAGACATAAGACAGCCGTAGCTGGAGAGGAAGAGGTCTGTGCCGAAGAGGCAGACTTACGCTCCGAAGATAGCCTAGGCACTTTAGGCTTTAAAGACTTGTCCTGGTCACCTGATGATGAAGAGGGAAAGTACAGTTGTGTACACTTACCATAAATGTAGATGTTCAAGTGTATTCACTGTTGCAGTCATTACATTTAGGTAATCTGCTGGCAGGTTGCCCTCAGTCGGCCTGAATAACAAAGTCTTGGGTCCTGCGTTGGTTGCTGTCTCCTCTTCCATGACGTCAGGTCGTCAGGGATATAAAACATGCAGCCGACGCCATTCCATCAGTTTTTCTTGCCCCAGATGTCAGGTGCCCCCTAATGGGAAGCAATTAAATCTATAAATACACAAGGTTATACCTCCAACAAAAAAGCAAATACACCAAAAAGCTTTTGAGCATAGTAAAGGAGAGTAGAGGTATAGCCAAAAAAGCAAGGGGGCTGGAGGGAGGGTAATGAGGACTGCAACAGTGAATACACTCGAACATCTACATTTATGGTAAGTGTACACAACTGTACAAATTTGTGTTTCACTGTTGCAGTCACCAAATTTGGTTAGATTCCCAAAGCTAAGGATGGGAAGAGGAATTTAGATACCATTAGGGCCAGCTAAAAGGCACTGCAAGACTGCAGTGGTAAAGCCAGCTCTGGATTTAAAGAAAAATGGCAGATGGTAATGCTTGGTGAAAGTATGTACAGAACTCCAGGTAGCAGCTTCTAGGATGTCCATGGTAGGGACGCCTCTGAGAAAGGCTGTAGAGGTAGATGCAGCCCTGGCTGAGTGGGGTCTGATCCCCTGTGGGATAGGTTTTCCATGGTGCTTGTAGCAGAAATGAATGCAATGGCCTATCCATTTGGAAATGGTTTGCTTTGAAATAGCCTTCCCCTCTGCCCCTGCAGCAAATGCCACCAGTAGTTGTTCAGATTTCCTTTGAGGTTTAGTCCTGTACAAGAAGAATCTAAGTTGACTGTGCACATCTTAGGAGTGCAGTATCCGTTCCCTTTGTTCTGTGGATTAGGAAAGAAGGTTGGTAATTGAATGGACTGATTAAGGGCCACACTGGATACTACTTTCGGCATGAAAGAGGGATTGGCCCTGAGGGACACCCTGTCCACGTGAATGATGATTAAAGGCTCCACTGCTATAAGGGCCTGTAATTCAGGTATCCTTCTTGCTGAAGTGATTGCTAAAATGAAAGCTGTTTTCCAAGAAAGGAATTTTAAGTCTGCAGTAGCAGCTGGCTCAAAAGGAGGAAGAGTGAGTTTCTCCAATACAAAGTTAAGGTCCCAGGCTGGGGATGGAGCTCTCCTGGGTGGTCATAAATTTTTGGCCACTCTGAAGAACTGCTTGAGCAGTGGATGAGAGAAGAGGGGAGGTTCTGTGTTATGACAGAGTCGTGAATTTTGATGGAGGAAAAAGACAGGCCATTGTGAAGCATCTCAGTTAAGTATTGTAAAATCTGAGGTAAACTGGGCACTGCTGTGCTCATCCCTTGAGATTGGTTCCAGGCTCAGAATCTTTTCCATTTTTCAGAAGAAGATTTTCTAGTACTAGGCCTCCTTGCCTCTAAAATGATATCCATCACTGGTTTACTGAGGGATGGTAAAGGAGAGATTAGGTAATTAGCCAGGCTGCTAGGTTCAGTGTTTGAAGCGGTGAGTGCAGAATCCAGTTCTCCTGCTGAGAACATAGGTTAGGAGTCTGAGGCAGGTCCCATGGGGCCAACGGTGACACACTGTGCAAGAGGGGGTACCAGTGTTGGTGCGGCCAGTCTGGTGCAATCAAAATCGTCCTTGGTTTGTCTTGCTTGATCTTTAGTAGTACTTTGGAGAGCAGAGGCACTGGAAGAAAGGCATAAACTGAAAGGTTTTTCCAGCTGAAGGACAGAGCATCCAATTTCCAAGCTTGTTTGTGTGGAGTCCTTGTGTAGAATTTGTTCAATTAATAGTTCTGGGGGAAGGCAAACAGGTCTATATCTGGGCTCCCCCACTTGCTTGTCAACATGTTCAAAATCCTTGGTTCCAGTTTCCATTCGTGTGGGTCCATGAGGTTTCTGCTTAGTCCGTCTGCCAGTGTATTTAGTTTTCCTGGCAGGAATTGAGCTTGTAGATGCACTTGGTAGCTCAGGACTGTGTTCCACAATGCCATGGCTAGTCTGCAGAGGAGGTAAAAATGCGTACCCCCCCCCCTGTTTACGTACCACATAACAGTGGTGGTGTCCGTCTTTACCATTAATTGTTCTGGAAGAACGTGGTCCTTGAAGGCTGTCAGAGCATTCTGTACAACTAACATTTCTTTTTGATTGATATGCAGGTGCATTTGACTTGGGTTCCATTTGCCCTGAATGCACCTCCCTGCCAGGTGAGCCCCCCATGCACAGTCTGATGCGTCTGTTAGGATTTGGGCGGCAGGGGGTAGTGTGAATGGTAGTCCCTTGTTTTGGTGGCAGGCCTCTGCCCATCAAAGGAACTCTAGGCATAGGCAAGGTATGATAGGAATCATTGGTTCTAGATCCTGAGAATGTTGACACCATAGGCTCTTTAGATACCATTGTAGTTTCCTGATATGCAGTCTTGCATATGGAATTAGAAGAATGCAGGAGGCCATGAACCCCAAGGCTTGTAGTATTTGCCTTGCAGATAGCAGGGTTTTTGTGGCCACTTGTTTGAAGTAGGTTGTCAAGTGAACTTGTTTCTCTGGAGTGAGGAAAGCCATCTGGGAAGTTGTATTCAAGCTTGCTCCCAGGAACATAATTTGTTGACAGGGTAACCTTGTCCCTTTTCTTCTTCTGGTACTAACTGAATAGCCCCCATGCTTAAGAGAGAAAGTACTTGGTTTTGGGCCTCTGCCCACTGATTTGGGGGTAAATCTGGCCACCCGCTTGGTGTTGGTAACGTGTGGAAGTGAAATCTGTATCCTGGGACACTATATTTAAAACCCATTTGTCCTGGACAATGAGCTCCCAGTTCTTTGCATGAAGAGCAATCTTTCTCCCAAAGGGGGCAGTCAGTTGAGAAGTGCTTGGAAGTTTTAAAAAGAAGTCACTGAGACAGTTTACAATGGGGGAGTTTTATTACTCCCAGATTTGGAAGTGGAGGCCCCCCACTGCATAGCCCTGTGCATACCCTGGAACGAAAGCCTGGGAGCTCTGCAGGATCTGAGTTTGGACTGAGTAAGTCTGGAAGAGGCAGGAAGGGATCAATTCTTGGAAGGCCAATACCTACTAAACTATGGAGGTTGTACTTGTAAAAAAATCTTTAACAATTTGCATTGATTTAGCTTTTTCCTCCATCTTTTTAAGAACTTCTTCTGCCTTGTTGCCAAACAGGTGGGTCCTGGTTTAAGGGAGCATCCAGTAATTTTGCTTTAACATGATCTGGCAAGGACTGCTCCTTAAGCCAAGCATGCCTTCTAAGTACAGACCCAGTCACAGCAGCCCTGCAAGATGCCTCTAGTGAATCAAAACCACATTGCAAAGTATGTTTTCCAACCTGTGCAGCTGAATGCAGTAAATCCTGTAAATCCTTATTTTCAGCACAATCAGGAATCAACATCATTTTCTGTTTAAGCAATCCAATAATATGCTGCTGATACTTTAATATATGAAACTGACAGTTTAAAGCCCTAATGGCCAAAGCTGCAGAAGTGTATACCTTCTTACCCCATCTATCCAGCGCCCTGGAATCTCTATCAGAGGGGGTAGGATTTTTGGCAGTAGTAGCTTTAATGCCCCTGGGTCCCTGGGAAATGGTCTCAGGATCCACAGCAGGATTTTTAAAAAGGAACTTGTGAGAGTCAGGGACCCTGTAATATCTATCAGGTTTTCTAGGAGCAGGAGGTAGAGAGTCAGGGGCAAAGCTAGATTCCGAAAAAGCATCAACAATGTCTAGTACAGGAGGTATGGCTAAAGGTCTGTGCTGGGGCAGGAGTAAGAAATCCCTAAGCCTCTTTTTAGAATCAGAGAAATCCTGACTTTCCCAATGAAAATGCTTCCTGAGAGTATGCAAGGTTTCACCAAAAGAGAAATCCTCTGGGGGGGAAGTAGAGGGAATAGAGTCCTCCACATCAGAATCCTCATAAGTAGATAAGGGTAAATCCTGGTCATCAGAGGAAACAGAAAATTCAGAATCCTGGTTATAAGTATCATAAGCAAACTCCGTCCTAGGTTTCTTAGAGGGGGAAGGCTGGCTTCCCCTGATTAAAGTAATAAGATCTTCAGCCATTCTTATTTGTTTTTTAGGCATAGAGGCCTGACCATGCGGTCTGGGCATCAGTTTTCTAGGCATGGTTCGAGTTTTAGGCCTTGAAGAAGAAGATGGCATCGGTTTAATATGCAAGGCAGTAGGCCTGAATACACCCTCAGAAGCAGATGGCTGCACAGCGGCTCCGGACCCATCCAAGGTAGAGACATCCGCAGGTTCCACAGTTGAAGCATCTCGCGGCATACCGGACTCTGAATGGGTCTCAGTAGAGGCCTACGAATCTGAAGTAATGGGTTATCAGGGGCTGCAAAAGCACCTCACTGAGTATCGGTGAACTGGCGACTGGCTTAGAAGTGTGGTCGGCAGCTTTGGACCTAGGCAGCCTGTCTCTGTCTTTATCTTTGTGTTTTTTTGGAATGTCGGTAGTCGGATGGCTTACTGAAGACTTATCAGGATAATCGAACAGAGCACCAAAATATTTAGAAGCGAAAATATACCGACTACGGATAGTTCGTGGTTTAGAAAAGGCACAAAACGACAGCGAGGTACGTCGTGGTTAGGGTCTAGGCAAGGAATACAGTACGAATGAAAATCTTTATGTGGTATTTGCTTTCCACAAGTAATGCAATTATTTACTTTTACTAACATCGATTTAGACCAAGAAAAAGTTTGCCCAACGGGGTATTTAGCTTTTAGTTGAAGACTTTGGTTCTGAAACTCGAAAACGAAAATTTCAGGAGTCGGCCGACCGGCACTTGCGAACTACTTCTGCTACAGGCACCGCACGGCAAGAAAGACTGATGTAATGGCATCGGCTACATGTTTTATTCCCCTGACGACCTGACATCACAGAAGGGATGGCAACCGACGAAGGACCCAAGACTTTTTGTTAATCAGACTGACTGAGGGCTACTGCAAGCAGATAACCCAAACGTGATGACTTCAACAGTGAAACACGAAGAACATCTGAGTGGGACCTTTTTTTAACCCTGACTGGAGGGGATGAGGCCTCGGTCACAGAAAGGGCCTCTGAAAAGGACTTAAGTAGGCCATTTAAAATCAACTTGCTTTTGCGTTCATTCAAAGTGCGCTGACTGAAACTTTGACAAATCACACAGGGGGGGTTTCACCAAAAGATGGGGCACCCCCCAAAAAATAAACACAATCATCATGAGAATCACTATGAGGTAGTTTACACTTACATGAAGTACAATGTTTAAACCCTGATGTGCCCTTTTTATCATACATCATGAAAATCACACACAACGGTCAAGATAAAAGACTAAAGGAAAAAATCAAACTCTACTACATCTAAGTCTAAAGTATCCAAATATACACTATATCTATGAAATGTAACTCAAAAGCACATAAGTTAGCTAAAGGAGAAAACAGAAAAACTACCAACAATGGTTTTTCAAGAAATACCACAAGGGTAGGGAGAAAAGACCATACCAACAATGGTACTTAAAAGGGTTACCAAATGGGTAGAAACAGGAGTGAAAGGTCTTAATATAGCTATAAAGTTACAGAAATATCAATATTAACCACAAGAGAAAGGAAAAAATACAAAATATCCTGAGATAACTTAGGTGAGAGCTTGACTGAAACGCGGCTTTACGGCTACGTGGCAAACAAGATCTGAGGTAACAGGGAGAAGGGCACTATGGCCATTAGCTTAGTTAGAGAGATTTTGGCTGGCATGAGCTTGGTATTAGGCTGACTCGGTTCCAAGTGCTCGGAACTGAAGCCATCAGTGATGAATGGAAAGATTAACAACATTAGTTTGGATGTTTTGGGGTTGGACAATAACAAACCTACAAAACAGGTTCAAAGGGTGTAGAAATGGGCCACACTATGCATGAACACGGTATGTAGTTACATAAATGCATTCAGTGTACTAGACTTAGGATTTTACTGTTTAATGACATAACTTATAGGCATAGATAAATAATGACTATGAAAAGCAGTGTACAGAAAGTACATTTGTGTGTATCCAGGACTGTTTGTAAGCTTCTTAGCCACCTAAGCCTTTCTGTGTTGGAAGGAAGCCTAAATTATCAGTGGGAGTGATACAGCACTAGGTACCCCTATCTATCACAAGAGGTGTGGTTTCTGGCCCAGAAAAGTACAGTTGTGTACACTTACCATAAATGTAGATGTTACAGTGTATTCACTGTTGCAGTCATCACACTTGGTTTATCTGTTGGCAGGTAGCCCTCAGTCAGCCCGAATACCAGAGTCCTGGGATTTCTGCGTCGGATGGTGTCGCCTCTTGCATGACGTCAGGGGTATAAAACAGGCAGCTGACATAATTACATCAGTTTTTCTTGCCTCAAATGTCAGGAGGCTCCCAAATAGGAAGCTAGTATATGGTGGGGACCACCACCAGTAAAAAGTAAATACCACTGCCATTAAAATGGCCATAGAGAGGAAATGTAGAAAAGACAGAGAAAAACCAGGGGACTGGCGGGACGGAAACCAGAACTGCAACAGTGAATACACTCTAACATCTACATTTATGGTAAGTGTACACAATTGTACTATGTTCTTCGTGTTTCACTCTTGTAGTCATCACACTTGGGTTGATTCCCAAAGTTGAGGAAGGGTGGAGGCAGCAAGAATTGTTAGGGCTGGCTAGCAGGCCTTGTAAGACTGCTGTAGCAAATCCAGCTCTGGATTTAGAAAAAATAGGCAAGTGGTAATGCTTGGAGAAGGTGTGCACAGAACTCCAGGTTGCAGCTTCCAGAATGTCCCTGGCAGGGACTCCCCTGAGAAATGCTGTAGAGGTGGAAGTAGCCTTTGTGAAATGTGGTCTGATCCCCTGTGGGGTAGGTTTTCCATGGTGCTTGTAGCAGAAATGGATGCAGTGTGCTATCAATTTGGAAATGATTTGCTTTGAAATGGCCTTGTCCTCTGCCCCTTTAGCAAAGCTGACTAGCAGCTGGTCAGATTTTCTGAAAGGTTTATTCCTTTCCAGGTAGAACCTGAGCTGTCTGTGCACGTCCAAGGAGTGCAGGATCCTTTCCCCTTTATCCTGAGGAATAAGGAAAAAGGTTGGTAAATGGATGGATTGGTTTAGAGCCACACTGGACACCACCTTAGGCATAAAGGATGGGTTAGTCCTGAGGGAAACCCTGTCAGCATGGAAAATAATGAAGGGTTCCACAGCCATTAGTGTCTGTAACTCAGACACTCTTCTTGCTGAAGTTACGGCTAAAAGCAAGGCTATTTTCCAAGAGAGGAATTTTAACTTTGCTGAAGCAGCAGGTTCAAAGGGGGGAAGCGTGAGCTTTTCCAGTACAAAGTTAAGGTCCCAGGCAGGGGTGGGTGCTCTCCTAGAGGGCCTGAAGTTGTTTGCCCCTTTCATGAACTGTTTGATGAGAGGGTGAGAAAATAGAGGTGGCTCAGTATTACAATGAGCTGAGATGGTAGAGACATGAATCTTAATGGAGGAGAAGGATAGGCCTCTGTGGAGTAGCTCTGCTAGGTAATCCAGGATTTGAGGTAAGGAGGGCACTTGCTGTGTCCTTTCCCTGAGACTGATTCCAAGAACAACATCTTTTCCACTTTTCGGCACAGGATTTCCTAGTACTAGGCTTTCTGGCCTCAAAAATGACGTCCAGCACCTGTTTGCTGAGGGTTGCTGGTGGTGCATTCAGGGGATAAGTGAGGCTGCAAGGTTTAGGGTTTGCAATTGTAGATGCAAAATTCATCCCTCCTGCTGAGACAGCAGGGTAGGGGTCTGGTGGAGGTGCCAGAGTGGCACTGTTGTCAGACTGCGTAAGAGTGGGTACCAGTGCTGGCGTGGCCAGTCCAGGGCAATATGAATTATCCTTGGCCTGTCTTATTTGATGTCGAGTAGTACTTTTGAGAAGAGGGGCAAGATGGGGAAAGGCATAAATTGAGAGTTTTTTCCCATTGGAAGAATATGACATCCACTTTCCAGGCCTTGCTGTGAGGGTTCCTGGTGCTGAATTTGCTCAACTGGTAGTTCTCGGGGGAGGCAAAGAGGTCCACCTCTGGTATCCCCCACCTCTGGATCAGAAGGTTGAATGTGTTTGGCTCCAATTTCCACTCGTGGGTATAGGAGATTTCTGCTCAAGTCGTCTGCCAGTGAATTTTGTTTGCCTGGCAGGAATTGAGCTTGTATATGCACTTGGTTGCTCAAGGCTGTGTTCCACAGGGCCATGGCTAACCTGCAGAGTGGGTAAGAATGGGTTCCCCCCTGCTTGTTTATGTACCACAAAACTGTGGTGTTGTCTGTTTTATCAGCAGCTGTCCTGGAAGAATTAGGCATTCTGTACAGCTAGCATCTCTTTTTGATTGATGTGAGGGAGAATTTGGCCTGGACTCCACTTGCCCTGAATACATTTCCCTGCCATGTGAGCTCCCCATGCATAGTCTGATGTGTCTGTTGTCAGAGTTTGGGTGGTGAGGGGTTAAGTGAAAGGCAGTCCCTTGATGTGGTTGCATGCTTCTGCCCACCAAAGGAACTCTGCCCTTAGACAAGGTATGATTGGAATGACTGTTTCCAGATCCTGAGAATGTTGGCAACAAAGACCTTTTAAGTACCATTGAAGTTTCTTTGCAGACAGCTGGGTTTTGGTGACCATTTGTTTGAAGTAGTTGGTCAAACAGACCTGTTTTTCTGGAGTGGGAAATGCCATCTGGGAAGTCGAGTTCAAGCTTGCTCCCAGGAATACAATTTTTTGACTGGGCACCAGCTGTGATTTATTTTCATTGATGGTGTACCCCAATGAAGTGAAGAGTCTTCTTACAAATGTCAGGTGCTGAAGTAGCAAATCCTGACTGTCCACCTGAATCTGGCAATCGTCCAAGTAAGGGAAATCTGGATATTTCTCTGCCTGCAGTATGCAATGACTGGAGTCAGGCATTTTGTGAATACTCTGTTCTCAGTAGACAAGCCAAAGGGAAGTGCAGAGAACTGATGGTGCATAGAGCCTGCTCTGAAGTAAAGATATTTCCTGCAAGACTCCCTTATGCGGATGTACAGATAAGCTTCTTTTAAGTCTAGGGTGACTAACCAGGCATCCTTGGCTAGCATAGGGATAAGCTGTTGCAGAGTAAGCATTTTGAATTTTGGGACCACCAGAAAGGTTTTGAAAAATTGAAAGATCCAGGATTTGGTGTCAAGAGCCCTCTTTTCTGGGCACCAGGAACAGTTTGGAGTAGAAACCCTGCCCCCTTTGTTCTACTGGAACAGGATGAATAGCCCTGATATTGAGCAGGGAAAGTACTTGCTTTTGAGCCTCTGCCCACTGGTTTGGAGGAAGGTCTGGAAACTCGCTTTGGGTTGGCAGTGAATGGAAGTAGAATCTGTACCCCTGGGATACAATGTTTAGGACCCATCGGTCCTGAGTAATGGACATCCAGTGTTTTGCATGAAGGACACGTTTTCCTCCTAGGGGCACAAGAAATTGGGCAGGGCTGAGAAGGATAATGGAAAAGCCATTGTGAGCTTTTTCCATAAGGGGATGGCTTACCACTCCCTGATTTTGAGGTGGGAGCACTCCATTGTTTAGATCTCTGCATACCCTGAGACTGCAGTCTGGGTGGCCTGTTTACCCTGGGTTTGGACTGAGAAGGCCTGGAAAGGGTTGGAAAGGACCAGTTTTTTGAAGGCCAATGTCTATTGAATCTAGGTGGCTGCACTTGTAAGAATTCTTTAACAGTTTGCATAGATTTAGTTTTTTCTTCCATCTTTTTAAGAACCTCTTCTGCTTTGGTGCCAAAAAGTCATTTAAAGGAGCGTCTAGTAATTTGGATTTGACATGACCTGGCAATGTTTGTTCTTTCAGCCAAGCATGCCTAGTGACTGCAGCCCTGCAAGATGCTTCTAGGACATCAAAGCCACACTGCAAAGTATGTTTACGAACTTGGTTTGCAGAATGCATCAACTCTTGTAAATCTTTATTTTCTGCACAATCTGAAAGTAACACCATGTTTTGTTTAATTAGTTCCATAATATGTTACTGGTACTTCAGCATGTGAAACTGGCAATTTAATGCCCTGATGGCAAGAGTTGCAGAGGTATATACCTTCTTACCCCATCTGTCTAAAGCTCTGGAATCCCTGTCTGAAGGGGTAGGGTTTTTCGTTGTAGTAGCCTTAATACCTTTAGGTCCCTGGGAAATGGTCTCTGGATCTGCAGCAGGATTCTTAAAGAGAAATTTGTGAGACTCAGGTACTCTGTAGTACCTGTCAGGTTTTCTAGGGGCCAGTGGTAAAGTGTCAGGAGTAAGACTGGATTCCATGAAGACATCTACAACATCCAGGATAGGGGGTATTGCTAGAGGCCTGTGCTGAGGCAACTCTAAAAATTCTCTGAGTCTCTTTTTGGACTGAGAGTAGTCCTGGTATTCCCAGCGGAAATGCTCTCAAGCATATGCAAGGTTTCACCAAAAGAAAAATCCTCTGGAGGGGAGGCAGAGGGAATGGATTCCTCTGCATCTGAATCCTCATAGGTTGATAAAGGCATGTTCTGATAATCAGAAGGGTCATGAGTCATCGGACTCCTGGTCTGCAGAATCAGAATGAAACTCAATTCTTTGTCTCTTAGTATGGGAAGGCTGGCTTCCCCTAATTAGGGTAATAAGGTCTTCAGACATTCTAAGCATTTGTTTTTCTGGCATGGGAGCTTGAGCATGCACTTTGGTCGTCAGTTTTCTAGCTGTAGTGCGTACTCTGGGCCTGAGAAACTCAGTAGTTTTAGATAAAAATGAAGTTTTCAGTTTAATTCGAATATTGGTAGGGTGGAATACACCCTCAGAAGCCGGTGCCTGTACAGCAGCTCCGGACCCATCCAAGGTAGAGACATCCGCAGGTTCCATAGTCGAAGAAGCATCTCGCGGCATACCGGACTCAGAATGCATCTCAGCAGAGGCCTGCGAATCTGTAATAGTGAGCATCAAGGGCTGCAAAGGCACCTCACTGAGTACCGGCGGACTGGCGACTAGCTTAATGGAAGCGTCATCAGCAGTTTTGGACCCATGCGGTCAGTCTCTTTTTCTTTAAGTTTTTTCAGAAGATCGGTAGTCGGATGGCTTATTGAAGCCATTTTGGAATGCAGAGAACGAGAGTGAAAGAATTTAGTGGCAAAGATAGCCCGACGACAAATGGTTCGGGTGTTAAGGCACAAAACTGACAGCGAGGGATGTCGTGGTCTGGGCCTAAACAAGTGACGCAGTAAGAATGAAAATCTCTGAGGTATTTGCTTTTCACAGGCAAGACTATTAACTTTTTCTGACATCGGTTAGAGCAAGAAAAAAGGATCCCCAACGAGGTACTTAGCTTTAGAAAACTTCAGGTTTGAAACTCGAAAAACGAAAATTTCAGGTAGCGGCCGACCGGCACTTGTGAACTGCTTCTACTTCCGGCTCCTTCTCGGCAAGAAAGACTGATGTAATGACATCGGCTGCCTGTTTTATATCCCTGATGACCTGACATCATGGAAGAGGCGACAGCATCTGATGCAGAAATCCCAAGACTCTGGTATTCAAGCCGACTGAGGGCTACCTGCAGGCAGATAACCTAAGTGTGATGACTGCGAGAGTGAAACATGAAGAACATCTGTAGTTTAATGGCCATTTGAGCAGTTTTTCCATCTCTTTCAACTTTTTGTTTTGAAAGCTTGCATTTGCGCTGGTTTCCTGCATTTCCTGTAATTAGTCTAGTCCAGCCCAGATACAGATTTGCTGTATCCAGGACCGTTTGTACGCTTCTAAGTGGTGCCAAACTCTGCTCTTCAATTTTTTCCCTTGAATCTGCTAGTTGTCTCCTCTCCTGCACACTTACTAGCTTATTAATGTAGTACTTTACCAGACTTCTTGTAGCAATTATTGTAGCACACAAAGTGCTACCAGCACTAAATGTTCTACAAGGAAACAGCTCCAGTACTTATTAATGCCCACCCCTCCAGGCATGTCTAAAGGTCAGTTCCCTGTGCTTTCTCCTATTAACCTGGTGAACTTGGGCATCCTGAGGCAATGTAGCAACTGCCTCATGTACACTAACAACCATCTCCTCTTACCTCCCAACACTCAGACTTCCGAGAGATGAACTTATATATCCAAATTGGAAGGCACGTACTCTCTAGCCAAGACTGGAATAGCTGGTCAAGAGGAGAAGGTCAGCACTTGCACCACACTACATGGAACACACAGCCCTCCAGAACACACACCAGCACTGCCTTCACATAAAAACACAAACACACCCACCTTCGTGGAGGCTCTCTATAAATATCCACCCAAACAGCAGAGATCTCCAAGGCAGAAACACATTCGACCACAACACAACACTAATCACAAGACACACAACTCTCCTAAACAGTGTGCCACTCAACCAAAGTCCGCAAGGCAAAACAGCATGTCCAACACACTAATCATAGGTGACTCAATAGTGAGGCACACTGATGTCCCACTAACTAGGGTGAATAAGGAGAAAGTAACAGTCAGCTGCCTGTCACGTGCCAGGATCTGCCACATAACACACGCACTCAAGTCCCTCAACAACAGGTACAAAAATGACTCGTACATATGGGTGTGAATGACCGGAGACGTACCTCCCTGGACTACGTGAAGAAAGACATGGAGGAGCTCTCGGATTATGTAGCCTAGACGGGTATGACCCTATTCCTGAGCAGTATCCGACCATCACCAAGAATTATACCACAGTACAAGCAGAAAATGATTGATTTCAACAATTGGCTAGGTTTCTGGTGTCATTCTAAGAAAATCCAATAGTGTCCGCCTGGGATGACATGACTGACAGACCTCAATGCTTTGCCAGAGATGGCCTGTATTTGTCACTCCTGGGCTTCCGAATACTGGCAAAGGCTCTTGCCATCCCTACAGTGCCTTTTTTATGCGGTGTTCCAAAGATCAAATTACCACTGTAATGGCTGCAAACAAATGCAATCGGAGGGTCATGCTGCTCAATGCTCGAAGTCTAAATCTCAAAATGCACTCGCTCGAAGCACTCCTCAAAATGGAGAACACAGAAATTTGTGCTGTAACAGAGACATGGTTTATAGCAGCAGAAAGCACCTCTGCACTACCAGGCTATAACTCATTCCACACCTTTTGGCCCCAGAACTTGGACCGAAGCTCCAAAGATGGTGGCGTTTCTGTATTCATAAAGGATGCGCACACTTCCGGACTGATAGCCTAACATAACGCATCAGAGATACTTCAGGTGCAGCTAACATATGGTAAGACAGTGATTCAGGTCTTAGCCTGCTCTAGGTCCCCAACCATGTCCCAAGACTCACACTCCACATTCCTAAGCACCCTGAAGAATATTAGGGTCCAACCTAACACTCTCATACTGGGCGACTTCAACTACTCCACCATTAACTGGGAAAACTACTCGTGTACCAATACACCTGCCCAATGTTTCCTGGAATTCTTTAATTCCAATGCCCTGGACCAGCTCGTTCTTACCCCCACTAGAGGTAGCAACATCCTTGACCTGGTCATTACTAATGTGGGTGACCTTTGCTTTACAGCAATAGTCAACGCCTCCCTAGTTAGATCCGACCACAAACTAATTACCTTGGAAATACACATCCCTCCCATCCCAACCCCCACCCCCCTGCAAAGGTAACCACCATGAAAAACTTCTCCAAAGCCAACTTTGGGCTTCTAAAAACAGAGGTGGCTAATTTCACGGCACCCAGCAAATGGGGAATTGTTGCATGACTGCCAAATCATACACCAATGCACTGTACGAACGTGTACACAAATGCACGGACCTCACCATACCCAAAAGAACCAAGATGCTCTCCTCAAAAACACGGAAGCCAATCTGGTAGTCCCCTGCCATAAACAAACTCTACAACAGGAGGAGGAAACTGATGTGGAATAAGGTGAAATCCCAAGACTGCAAAAACTCCCTTATCAGCCTCAACAAAAAGTTGAGATCCCTCATCAAATCCTCTAAAGCTAGCTATGAAAACATGACTGCAGTAAATAGTAAAGACAACCACAAAGCCTTCTATAGTTATGTAAAGAATTTCCACGGCAATACTCAGACTTGCTCTGAGCTACTGCACAATGGTAACACCCCCCCACATACCAACAGACATTGCCACTATACTGGCCGACAGATTCTGTGCCAACTTTACCCCTCCCCCCCTCAAAGAGCTAATCACAATACCAGTAGATTGCCAGGCACCCAGTATTACTGCTGCACAGGTTAAAACAGCACTGTCCAAGGCAAAGAATACAGCTTCTATGGGACCTGACAATATCCCTGGCTGTGTTCTGCATGAGCTACAGAGTGAACTGGCACCTCACACCTGTGTGGCCTGTTCAACCACAGCCTCGCCTCAGGATTTGTCCCTACCAAATGGCGAACTGCTACAGTCATCCATCTCCACAAAGGAGAAGCGATTACAGACCCTGGGGAACTATCGCCCCATTAGCCTGATGAGTCTGATATGCAAAGCTATGGAACGCATCATCATGGACCTAATAAACAAGGATATAGGGAATCTCCAAACTCTAGATCCCACACAGTTTGGTTTTGTAAAGGGTAGACCATGCCTTCTCAACCTGGTCGGCTTCTTTGAGTCTGTCACCAGAGCTGTGGATGAAGGCAAGGTGGTTCATACAGCCTACCTTGATCTGGCTACGGCCTTTGATACTATTCCCCACTCAGGAATCAGAGAAAAACTCACTAAGCTAGGCATCAACCCATATATCACTAGGTGGGTTGCAAATTGGCTCACAGATAGAACCCACAGTGTGAAAGTAGCAGACTCCAAATCAGACTGCCGACCAGTCACGAGTGGAGTCCAACAGGGTTGGGTCCAGGGTCCTCTTCTATTTGGTATCTACTTCTCTGAAGTCCAGGTCAACATGAAGGGACTCTGGCTGACTAAGTTCACAGACTATTGCAAATTGGGAGCTATTATTAACTCCCCAAGTGATGCTGACATCCTACAGAAAGGCCTCACTGAAACCAACGACTGGTGTCAGAACAATGGCCTTAAGCTCAATGCCAAAAAATGTGTCATCACCCCTTTGGGAAAAACCCAGTTCCCATGAATTACCACATCGATGGTAGTCCACTGAACACAGAAGGCGTTAGAGATCTGGGAACACAGGTTGACAGCAACCTCTCTTTTGACCACACTGCCACTGCGGTCAGAAAAGTCCTTCTATGTGGCACGTGTCATTGCCAAGGGTGTTGCATCCAGGAAGAAAGAGGTCATTGTCTCCCTCTACTATTCCCTCATTAGGCCAGTCATAGAGTACAATGTCCCATTTGGCATGTACCTCACTAGACACCTGCAACAACTGGAGAGGCCACAAAAGTACCTCACAAAGACGATCCTAGGCCTTAAACACTTGTCCTACATGGACAGACTCAAAAAACTCCAAACATTCTCTGTCTCATATAGCCTACTTAGAGACGATCTCTACTTGACTTACAAAGCCAATGTCTGACCCCAGCTCTGTCAGAAATGCTACATCTAAAGAAATCCCAACCCCTCTGCACCACACGCTCCAGAGACCTCTACCTTCTTACCACAATCAACAGAACATGCTGGAGGGACACGTTCAAAACCTAGAGAGTGCCCAAGCTATGGAATAGACTTCCCATACATGTCAAACAGAACACATCACTGGCCCTCTTCAAGATAAATTTTGATGAGTGGATGGGAAATAGAAAATTCACCCCCGGGATCACTAGTGGCTCTACTCAACAGAGGCACTGGGAAAGAATAGTTGTGTAATAACTTACCATAAAGTACAGTTGTGTACACTTACCATAAATGTAGATGGTCGAGTGTATTCACTGTTGCAGTCATCACATTTGGGTTATCTGCCTGCAGGTAGCTCTCAGCCGGCCTGAATACCAGAGTCTTGGGATTTCTGCGTCGGATGCTGTCACTTCTTCCATGACGTCAAGTCGTCAGGGGTATAAAACATGCAGCAGACACCATTACATCAGTTCTTCTTGCCCCAAATGTCAGGTGCTCCCTAAAATAGGAAGCAATTATATGGTGTGGAACACCCCAAGCAAAAAGTGAATACACATAGTATAACATATGCAAACCAAAAAGGATAGTTGAAAGCAAAGACAATCAGGGGGCTGGAGGGAGGGTAACCAGGACTGCAACAGTGAATATACTCGAACATCTACACAACTGTACTATGTTCTTTGTGTTTCATTGTTGCAGTCATCACATTTGGGTTAATTCCCAAAGCTAAGGAAGAGTGGAGGTAGATTAAGAAGCATTAGGCCTGGCAATCAGGCCCTGTAAGACTGCTGTGGCAAATCCAGCTCTGGATTTAGAAAAGACAGGCAAGTGGTAATGCTTGGTGAAAGTGTGTACAGAGCTCCAAGATGTCCATGGTAGGGACTCTTCTGAGAAATGCAGTAGAGGTAGATGTAGCCCTAGTGGAATGTGATCTTATTCCCTGTGGGGTAGGTTTTCTATGGTACTTGTAGCAGAAATGGAAGCAGTGCGCTATCCTTTTAGATATGGTTTGATTTGAAATGGCCTTCCCCTCTGCCCCTGCAGCTGGTCAGATTTTCTGAGAGGCTTAGTCCTGTCCAAATAGAATCTAAGCTGTCTGTGCACGTCTAGAGAATGCAGTAGCCTTTCCCCTTTATTTTGAGGATTAGGGAAAAAAGTGGGCAAAATGAATGGACTGGTTTAAAGCCACACTAGACACCACCTTGGGCATAAAAGATGCGTTAGTCCTGAGGGAAACCTTGTCCACATGGAAGATAATGAAGTGTTCCACTGCCATAAGGGCTGCAGTTCAGACTCTTCTCGCTGAAGTGATGGCTAGAAGTAAAGCTTTTTTCCATGAGAGGAATTTCAACTCTGCTGTAGCAGTCGGTTCAAAGGGGAGGGGGGAGTGCAAGTTTTTCCAATACAAAGTTAAGGTCCCAGGCTGGAGTGGGAGCTCTCCTGGGGGGGGGGGGGGGTCTTAAATTTTTGGCCTCTCTAAGGAACTGTTTTACCAGAGGATGAGAGAAGAGGGGTGGCTCAGTATTATAATGAGCCGAGATGGCAGCGGTATGAATCTTATTTGAAGAGAAGGATAGGCCCTTGTGGAACATTTCTGTTAAGTAATCTAGTATACGAGGTAAGCTGGGCATAGTTGTGCCCATCCCTTGAAACTGGCTCTAGGAAAAGCATCTTTTCCACTTTTCTGAATAGGATTTTCTAGTACTAGGCCTCCTTACCTGAAGAATGACATCCAGCACCGGTTGCTATAGGTGAGCTCAGGGGATTAGCCATGTTGCAAGGTTCAGGGTCTGATGCTGAGGGTGCAGAATTTGGCCCCCGTCGGGACAGCAGAGAAGGGGTCTGAGGGAGGTGCCATGGTTGTAGCACTGTCAGACTGCGCAAAAGAGGATACCAGTGCTGTCAAGGCCAGTCTAGTGCAATCAGGATTGTCCTTGGCTTGTCCTGTTTGATCTTTAGTTTCGAGAGGAGAGACATAGGGTGAAAGGCATAGATTGAGAGGCTTTCCCAAAAAAGGACAGGGCATCAACCTTCCAAGCTTGGCTGTGGGGAATTCTGGTGCAGTATTTGTTCAACTGCTAGTTCTGAGGGGAAGCAAACAGGTCCACCTCTGGTGTCCCCCATCTGTTCCCCAAAAGTTTGAATATTTTGGGTTCCAGTTTCCATTATTGTGGGTCCATGAGATTTCTGCTTAAGTCGTCTGCCAGTGAATTTAGTTTGCCTGGCAGGAATTGAGCTTAAAGGTGCACTTGTTTGCTCAAGGCTGTGTTCCACAGGGCCATGGCTAGTCTGCAGAGTGGGTAAGAATGGGCCCCCCCCCCCCGCTTGTTTATGTACCACATAACTGTGGTGTTGTCTGTTTTTACCAATAGTTGTCCTGGAAGAATAAGGCCTTTGAAGGCTGTCAGAGCATTCTGTTCAGCTAACATTTCTTTTAATATGCAGGTGCATCTACTTTGCGTTCCATTTTCCCTGAATGCACTGCCCTGCCATGTGAGCCCCCATGCATAGTCTGATGCGTTTGAGGTTAGGGTTTGGACGGCAGGGGGTAGAGTGAAAGAGTCCCTTGTTGTGGTTGCAGGCCTCTGCCCTTAGACATGGAATGATAGGAAGTATTGTTTCCAGGTCCCAAGAATGTTGACACCATAGACATTTTAGATACCCTTGAAGTTTCCTCATATGCAGTCTTGCATATGGAATTAACAGAATGCATGAGGTCATGAACCCCATAGCTTGAAATATTTTCCTTGCAGATAGCTGGGTCTGTGTGGCCAGTAGGTTGATTTAAGTTGTCCTCTCAAATAAATTTGTTTCTCTGGAGTGAAGAATGCCATCTGGGAAGTTGTGTTCATACTTGCTCCCAGGAATACAATCTGTTGGCAGGGTACTAGGTGTGATTTATTTTCGTTGATGGTGTACCCCAGTGAAGTTAGAAGTCTCTTTACAAATGCCAGGTGCCGTAATAGCAGGTCCTGACTTTCTGCCTGAATCAGGCAATCATCCAAGTATGGGTAAATCTGAATACTTCTCTGCCTGCAAAAAGCAATGGCTGGAGCTAGGCACTTTGTGAATACCATGGGCGCAGTAGATAAGCCAAAAGGAAGTGCAGAGAACTGATGGTGCATAGAGCCTGCCCTGAAGCGAATGTATTTCCTGTTGGGGATGTGCAGGTAAGCTTCTTTAAGTCTAGGGTTGCCAGCCAGGCATCCTTGGCTAGCATAAGAAGCAGCTGTTGGAGAGATAGCATTTTGAATTTTGGAACCACCAGAAAGGTGTTGAGAATAGATAAATTCAAAATGAAGGAAATGCTCCTTTCTGGGAAGCAGGAACAGTCCTGAATAAAAGCCTTGTTCCCTTTGTTCTGCTGGGACAGTTTGAATAATCTTGATGCTGAGGAGAGAAAGTACTTGCTTTTGGGCATCCGCCCACTGGTTTGAGGGGAGGTCTGGCCATCCACTTAGAGTTGGCGGTGAGTGGAAGTGGAATCTGTATCCTAGGGAAACTGTTTAAAACCCATTTGTCTTGGGTAATGTATTCCCAGTTTTTTGCATACAGAGAGAGATTTCCTCCTAAAGGTGCAAGTACTTGAGCAAGGCTTGGGGGAGTTAAGGATACGTCATTGTGCAAGTTTACCATGGGGGGTGGCTTACTACTCCCTGTTTTGGATGTGGGAGCACCCCACTGATTAGATCTGTGCATAACCTGAGATGGAAGTCTTGGTGGTCTGCTGCCCTTGGGTTTGGACTGAGAAGGCCTGAAAGGGACTGCAAAGGACTAGTTCTCTGAAGGCCAATGCCTACTGAATCTAAGTGGCTGTACCTGTAAGAAATCTTTTAACAGTTTGCATAGATTTAGCCTTCTCCTCCATCCTTTTGAGAACTACTTCTGCTTTATTGTCAAATAGGCGCTCTTGGTTTAAGGGTGCATCCAGTAATTTTGCTTTGACATGATCTGGCAAGTTTTGTTCCTTAGCCAAGCATGCCTTCCAAGAACAGACCCAGTGACGGTAGCCCTACAAGATGCTTCTAAAGCAACAAAACCACACTGCAAAGTATGTTTACCAGCTTGGTCAGCAGAATGCATTAACTCTTGTAAATCTTTGTGTTCTGCACAGTCAGGAATCAACATAATTTTCTGTTTAATTAGCCCCATAATATGCTGCTGATACTGAACATATGAAACTGGCAATTTAAAGCCCTAATGGCCAGAGTAGCAGAGGTGTATACCTTCTTACCCCATCTGTCTAAATCCCTGTCAGAAGACGTAGGATTCTTGGCAGTAGTAGCCTTCATGTCTTTTGGTCCTTGGGAAATGGTCTCTGGATCTGCAGTAGGATTCTTGAAAAGGAAATTGAGAGAGTCAGGTACTCTATAGTACCTGTCAGGTTTCCTGGGAGCTGGAGGCAAAGTATCCGTGGTAAGGCTGGACTCCAAGAAAACATCTACAATCTCCAGAACAGGAGGGATAGCGAGAGGCCTGTGCTGAGGCAGGTTTAAAAATTCCCGAGTCTCTTTTTGGACTAAGAGTAGTCCTGGCTTTCCCTGTGGAAATGCTCCCTAAGGGTATGCAGGGTTTCACCAAAGGAAAAATCTTCTGGAGGGGAAGCAGAGGAAATGGAATCCTCTGCATCAGAATCCTCATAGGTAGACAAGGGAATGTCCTGGTAGTCAGAAGGAACAGCGATATTAAGATTACTGATCAGAAGAATCAGAAGGAACATCAGTTTTAGGTTTCTTTGAGGGGGAAGGCTGGCTTTCCCTAATTAAGGCAATAAGGTCTTCAGCCATTCTAATCATTTGTTTTTGAGGCCTGTGGGCCTGAGAACGAGGTTTCATAGGTGTAGTGCAAACTTTAGACCTGAGAAATTCAGTATTTTTGGCTTGAAACAAAGTTGTCTGTTTAATATGAAAATCAGTAGGCCTGAATACACCCTCAGAAGCCGGTGCCTGCACAGCGGCTCCGGACCCATCCAAGGTAGAGACATCCGCAAGTTTCATAGAAGAAGAAGCATCTCGCAGCATACCGGACTCAGAATGGGTCTCAGTAGCGGCCTGTGAATCTGTAGAAGCAGGTATCAGGGGCTGTGAAAGCACCTCACTGAGTACCGGCGGACTGGCAACTAGCTTAACGGTAGTGTAGTCGGCAGTTTTGAACCTATGCGGTCTGTCTCTGTCTTTATCCTTACGTTTTTTCAGAAGATCGGTAGCCGGATGGCTTACTGATGCCATTTCGGAGCACGGAGATCGACAGCTAAAGTATTTAGCTACAAAAACTGCCCGACAGATAGTTCGGGCGTTGAACAAGGCACAAAACCAACAGTGAGGGACGCCGTGGTCTTGGCCTAAACAGGTATAAAAGTGACATCTGCACGTACCCATTTCAGAATATACTGTCGCATACAGTAGTGCTCCTGTGGGTTAAAAGAGGGTCCTACTTGGAGACCCTTAGACTTACATGTAGGTCAAGCCCAGGACAGTAGGTTGGCTGTGTTTAGTGTAGAGACTAGGGAAGAGAATGACTGTGTCCCCACAGGTAGGGCATGGCATGTTAGTTAAGAAAGTTACAGGGGGTAGGTGGGTGGGAGTGAATACTGCAATATGGAAGAGAAGGACATCTAAGGTTATGGTAAGTTCTTACACAACTATTCTATTTCCTTCTATTCTTATGATGAAGTATTCATAACAGTAGAGAGTACCAGAGTTTTAGGTATGAATCTGGGCAGAGGAGTGGTTTCTGTGGTCAACAAGGCCTTGGACAACTGACTTGGCAAAGCCTGCTCTTGGTCTGGAGGCAATGTCCAGCTTGTAGTGCTTGGTGAAGGTGCGGCCCGAGGTCCAAGTGGTTGCTTCTAAAATGGAGGTGAAGTCAATGCCTTTGAAAAAGGCAGTAGAGGAAGCAGCTGCCCTGGTAGAGTGAGATTTGACATGACCCTGCAAAGATTTTTCATGATGGGAATAGCATAATGTTAATGGATTTAAAGATCCATGAGGAAATGGTCTGTCTGGAGACTGCCTTCCCTAGGGCTCTGGGATGGAAGGAGATGAATAATTGGTCAGATTTTCTACCAGATTTGGTTTTGTCTAGGTAGTACCCAAGCTGTCTGTGTACATCCAAGGAATGAAGAGTCCTCTCTGAGGAATTTTGTGGATGAGGGTAGAAAACTGGTAGGTTAATGGTTTGATTTAATGAAAGTTCATTAACTACCTTGGGCATGAAGGAAGGGTTGGTTCTGAGAGCAACTCTGTCCTTGTGGAAAACAAGATAAGGAGAGGTAGCCATAAGAGCTTGTATCTCTGATACTCTCCTGGCGGAGGTGAGGGCTACTAGCAGAACTGTTCTCAGGGTGCATAGTTTCAGGGAAAGTGAATGAGCTGGTTCAAATGGAAGTAACATTAATTTTTCTAATATGAAATTGAGGTCCCAAGGAGGTGGAATAGGTCTCCTGGGAAGTCTGATGTGAAGACCTCCTTTCATAAAGAGCTCGACTTCCAGTCTGAAAGCCAGAGGAGGTGATATGGGCAGACAAGCAGAGATGGCAGACAGGTGGACTTTGACTGAAGAGTAAGTCAGTCCTGAATGGAGTAGCTCAAACAAATAGGATAGGACCATGGGTATAGGAGCAATTACAGGGTCCTGGTTTTTCCTGTGAAACCACTTGGAGAATCTGCGCCACTTTGATACAAAGTGTTCTGCAGGAGGCCAGAAAACCTAGTACCAGGAGAAACTGAGTACGTCCTCTGAATATAGCTGTCTGTAGGGGGTTGGAACCCTATCACCCATAAGGTCGGTTTCAGGTTGTTCACCTGTGGGTGGAGTAGGGATCCCCTATCCTGTATACGCAGGTCTAGTCAGTGGGGTAACCTGTGCCGATTGCCCCTGGCTAGTAACCGGAGGAGGGGAAGCCAATGCTGTCTTGGCCAGAACGGGGTCACCAACAGGATTTTGGGTTTGTCCTTCGGGATTTTCAAAAGGACTTTCTGAATTAGTCTGAAAGGAGGGAAGGCATAAAGGTACATTCTCTCCAAAGAAAAGGAGAATGTGTCCACTTTCCAAGCTAGTGGGTGTGGATCCTTGTGCAGAAGGTGGGCATCTGTTTGCTCTGGGGGGAGGCAAAGAGGTCTGCTTGTGGAATACCCCGCCTGTATATCAGGTCCAGGAAAACCTCTCTCCTCTCTTTGAAACATCTATTTGTGAGAGGGGGCTGAGGTTCTGCTTAGTTTGTCTGCCATAACATTCTCTGTTTTGGGGATATACACTGCTACCAGGTGGACCTGGAGAGAAGATGCTAAATTCCAAATCTGGATGGCCAGGCTGCAAAGAGGGTAGGACTTAGTCCACCCTTGCTTGTTGATGTATCACAGGACAGTCATATTGTCTGTGATTACTTTTAGGGTTCCTGATGTTGATGTGGTCCTTTTGTCTTAGACTGGACCATTTGCCTTGCACTGAGAATTGTTTCTGGTTTGACAGCAGCACTGCAACCCATCCCAGGTCCAATGCATATGTGGAGACCTGCTGTCGGGGAGCTTGTGGATTCCTAGGTTGTGGTGCAGTGCTGACACCCACCACTGGATTTCCTTTTTTAGGCACAGAAGTAGAAGAAGGTGCGACTCCTTGGGTTGGGAGTGTTGACCCAATAGTTTTTTTTTTTTTTTTAAACCCACTGGATTTTGCGCACGTGGAGCCTTGCCAGAGGTAACATGGGTATCAGGGATGCCATGTGGCCTAACATTCTCATGAATTCCCGAGCTGTCAAGGAGGAGTGGGCGAGGATCTCTGAGAAAAGGTCTTTGATCCTTTGGTCTGGGATAAAGGCTTTCATCCCTGTCTGTTCTAATCCAGCACCCCAGAGTCCTGAGAGGGGGTCAGGTGAGACTTTTCTTGGTTTAAGGTAAACCCTAGTTGAGTTAGGGTGGAAGTCACCTGTAGTCATGAGAGGGGGTCATGTGAGACTTTTCTTGGTTTAAAGTAAACCCTAGTTGAGTTAGGGTGGAAGTCACCTGTTGTAAGTGAAGTAGAAGGATGTGGTAGTCCTGATGAAGGATGAGCAGGTCGTCTACGTAAGGGAATATCTGTATACCCAGAGTCCTGCAGTGAGCAATGAAGAGGGCTATGCACTTTGTGAACACTCGAGGAGCAGTGGAGAGACCAAAGGGCAAGGCAGAGAATTGAAAATGTGGAAGTCACCTGTTGTAAGTGAAGTAGAAGGATGTGGTAGTCCTGATGAAGGATGAGCAGGTCGTCTACGTAAGGGAATATCTGTATACCCAGAGTCCTGCAGTGAGCAATGAAGCAGGCTATGCACTTTGTGAACACTCGAGGAGCAGTGGAGAGACCAAAGGGCAAGGCAGAGAATTGAAAATGGCAGGAGCCTATTGCAAAGCGGAGGTATTTCATGTAATCTGGATGGATAGGAATGTGGAGAAAGGCATCCTTCAGATCCAGGGCTACCATGCAGGCTTGTGGGGGTATGAATGGTAAGAGAAGGGGTAAGGTAATCATTTTGAAGCTGGGAACTTTGAGGAAGAGGTTTAGGAAAGACAAGTCCAGGATTGGCCTCCAAGGGCCATCTTTCCTTGGTACGAGAAACATCCTGGAGTAAAAACCTGTGTTTCTTTGTGGGACAGGTACCTGTTCTATGGTACCCAGAATTAGGAGTTGTTGAATGACAGTTGGAAATAGGTGGATTGTTTTTTTTTGGTGGTTGGGGAATACCTTGGAAAGGTGGAAGCATCCACCAAGTCATGAAACATCCTCTCCGAATGATGGAGAGGACCCATTGCTCTGTTGTGATTATCCACCAGGAGGGCAGGGAGAGGGTGAGATGAAGGGATAAGGGTGTGTTTGGGTCCAAAGGAGGTGATCTGGACTGGTCAGAGTGACTCCGAAAGGATGTAGTGGATGAGCTGATGGGAAACCTGAGGTTACAATTTTTTCCGGGTTGTCTACGTCCCTTAGATTGAGGAGCTGTGTGAAAGGATGGTCTTCTAACAAAAGAAGGTTTCTGTGGATAATTCCTGTGGTATCTGGGAATAGAGAATACCAGAAGATGTTTAAGATTTTGCAGCTCTTTTCCCTTCTCTTGAAGGGATTTGAGAAGCTCAGGAGAAGCTTGTCCAAAGAGGGCCTTATTGTCCAATGGTGCGTCAAGTAATTTTGTCTGTACATCCAAAGGGAGAGGTTGAAGCCTTACCCAGAAGTATCATCTCAGAACGGATCCTGAAGCAGCCAATTTAGATGAGGCTTCCACAGCATCATAACTGCACTTAGAGTGCCTAGTCACTTGGTATGCTGTGGAAAGCAGGGTGTTGACTTCAGCTTTAATGGGAGAATCCAGTACTTCAGAAAGGAGGGTAGAGGCTTTAGAGATGGTATCTAGGACATACCTAGCCATATGTGTTTGATAGTTGAGGGCCCTTACAGCCAGAGTAGAAGAGGTATACACGTTCTTCCCTAGTCTGTCCATGAATTTGCCGTCTTTACCCATTGGGTAAAGGGAAGCAGAAGGTAACTGTCTTGAGGTTTTGTCAGCAGAGACAGCTACAACAGCTGGGTCTGCTGGAGGGTTTCTAAAGAGGAACGGAGTGTTCTCGGGAACCTTACAGAAACAGTCAGGGTGTTTAGAGGCTGGTGGTTGTGAGTCAGGAGACTGAGAAGCAGCCAAAAAACCATCCTGGAAAGCAGGAAGTAAAGGGGGCACAGAAGATGGAGATGGTTGCTCCATTTGTAAAAGGTCAAAGTACCTTTTCTTGGAGTCCGAAACTTCTGATGCCTGCCACTTAAAATGTTCCCTAACAACGGAGATAGTGTCCCCAAAAGTAAATTCTTCCCCTGGGGACTCAGGAGAAATGGAATCCTCCTCTTCTGGTGTAATGAAATCCTTGGGGGAGTCTGAGTTTCATAAGAAAAAAATTCCTCAGAATAGGAGTAGTCTTCCTCAGATACCTGTAAGGGTGGCTGAGGTGAGAGGGTAAGAGGTAGTTGTATCCATAAAGCCTGGAATGTCTTAAAGAGACTTTTGAGAACACTTCCCAATCAGGAACTGGTTGGGGTTCAGGGTGTTTAGACTTTTCTCTTCAAAGGAGTAGCTTGTGGAGAAAGCATTGAGGCAGACGTCTGTTTAGTAGGAAGGTAAGGAGCAGGGCCTTCCGACTGAGAGAAGTTTGGTTCCCCTCCGCCATCAGGATCTGATGGCTGACTAGCCTCAGCAGACATAATCGCAGTTTCCATCATCCCACCTTCCATTAAGGTTTCCGGGTCTGGTTTGGAAACTGCCATCTGAGAGGATTCCAGGCTTTCAAGTGCCTCACGAACCTGCTCGGATGCCTGAGGCGCAGCTTGGGATTCCAGCCTAATTTTCTTGGCCTTCTTCCTCAGCGGCTCGGTGGATGGGTCTACTCCTCCTTCCATACCAAGTGCTAAGCAATGTAGCCTCTGATTTTCTAAATACGATTTCAAACCAGGCGGCTGCGAAGAGTTTTGGGGACAAAGGACTAGCGAATGGGGCAGGACGTATGGTCGTGGGCCTCGCCTACGCAAAATACGCACTTCTCGTGCATGTCCTTGTGAGGAATTTGTCTCTCACAAGCACACTTCTTTCTAGCTGACATGCAAGGCTAAACCGTAACCAAAGTTGGCAGGAGAACCCATCTGTTATGACTGCAGCTGTATGCACGATGAACATCCGTCTTCAACATTAAGTCAGCCTGAGAAGACAGGTCAAAAGTTGAAAGGACTAGCCTTTCCAGAACAAAGTTAAGATCCCATGATAGAGCCACCTTCTTTCTAGATAAGTGGATGAACATGCAACACCCTTTCAGGAATCACTTTAATTTGAACAGGGAAGAAAGAGGGATCCAATGGGAGACAAACAGAAATGGCTGAAAGATGCACCTTGACAGAAAGTACAGTTTTGTACCTACCATAAATGTAGATGTTCGAGTGCTAATACAGCTGCAGTCATAACAGATGGGTTCTCCTGCCGTCAGGCGGGTCCTCGGTCGGCCGAATTCCAAAGTCTAGGTCCGGTGTCGGTTGTCGTCGCTTCTTCCCTGACGTCAGTGCGACAGGGGTATAAAGGAACCAGCAGACGCCATTTTCTTCAGTTTTTCTTGCCCCAGATGTCAGGTGCCCCCAGAAGGACGGCAATACATAAATTTGTGTAATAAAGCAGTGCAATATAATCAAAATACAGTAGTTGCAAGCAAATACACCATAAATGAATACCCCAATCAGGTTGTATGAGGATGTGTTAGCCTACAGACCTGTCCCAAGAGGGGAAGGAGGAAGGGAAACCTGGACTGCAGCTGTATTAGCACTCGAACATCTACATTTATGGTAGGTACAAAACTGTACTATGTTCATCGTGCATACAGCTGCAGTCATAACAGATGGGTAGAATCCCAAAGCTAAGAAAGGGGTGGTAGGCACTAGGTGGAACTAGGAGGAGCCAGGATGCCCTGCAAGAGTGCAGTGGCAAAGCCTGCTCTGGTTTTGGAGTATAATGGTAGGTGGTAGTGCTTGGAGAAGGTATGTACAGAACTCCAAGTGGCTGCTTCCAAAATATCTTTGGTAGGAACTCCTCTGAGGAAAGCTGCAGAGGTAGCTGTGGCCCTTGTGGAGTGAGATCTGATGCCTGTAAGTACAATTTTGCCATGAAAAGAATAGCAAAAGCGTATGCAGTGGGCTATCCATTTTGAGATTGGCTGTTTCGAAATTGGCTTTCCTTGAGCTCCTACAGCATAGGACACAAAGAGCTGTTCTGATTTTCTGAAAGGCTTTGTTCCGTCCAGATAATAACGTAGTTGTCTGTGGATGTCCAAGGAGTGTAGTAATCTCTCCCCTTTGTTTTGAGGATTAGGATAAAAGGTAAGTGTATGGCCTGATTCAAAGCTACCCTGGATACCACTTTAGGCATAAAGGACGGGTTGGTTCGTAAGGAAACTCTGTCCTGATGGAAGATGATAAAAGGCTGCACAGCCATGAGAGCTTGTAGTTCTGAAACTCTACGAGCTGAGGTAATAGCCAGAAGGAAAGCTGTTTTCCAGGACAAATATTGCAAATCTGATGAGGCAGCTGGCTCAAAGGGAGGCAAGGTCAGTTTTTCCAGAATGAAATTGAGATCCGAAGCAGGTATTGGTTGTTTTCTTGGGGGTCTTAGATTCTTAACCTCTCTGAGGAACTGTCTTAAGAGAGAGTGAGAGAATAAGGGTGGATCAGTGTTGTATTCTGCAGAAATGGCTGAGGCATGGATTTTGATGGAGGAGAATGAAAGCCCACTGCTTAGCAGCTCAGCTAAATACTGTAGTATTTGAGGTAAATTCAGTTTTTCAGGATCCTGGCCCTTTTTCTCATTCCAGACACAAAACCATTTCCATTTTGCGGAGTAAGCTTTTCTAGTTGACAGCCTTCTGGCCTCCAAAATGACATCCTGCACCTCCTTGGAGAGTAGGGTCTGTTGTGATGCTAAGGAATCTTCCATGCGGCTAGATTGAGTGTTTTAGCTGGCTGTGAAGAGTTTTGAAGCTGTGCTGAGTCAGAAGAAGAGGCATTAGAGGCAGGATCCATGGTGGGGAATGCATCGGGCTCCTCAGGAGTGGGTACCAGTGTTGTCTTGGCCAGTCCGGAGCAATGAGAATCATCTTTGGTCTGTCTGCTCTGGTTTTCAATAGAACTTTGGGCAGCAGAGGAAGAGGTGGGAAGGCATAAACTGTCATTGATGTCCAACTATAAGAGAGAGCGTCCACTCTCCAGGCCTTTGGATGGAAAATCCTTGAGCAGAATTTTGTCAATTGGTGATTTTTGTGGGAGGCAAAGAGATCTATGTCTGGCCTTCCCATGCTTGGATTATTTCTGTAAAAACTTTTGGATGCAACTTCCATTCGTGTGGATCTGTCATATTTCTGCTTAGGTTGTCTGCCAGCGTGGTTTCCTTGCCTGGCAAGTACTGTGCTTGTAGTTCGATTTGCAAGTCCATGGCCATGTTCCAAAGTGACATGGCCAGTCTGCATAGGGGGTATGAATGTGTTCCTCCCTGTTTGTTTATGTACCACATAACTGTGGAGTTGTCCGTTCTTATCAATAGTTGACCTGGTTGCAGAAGGTCCTTGAAAGCTATAATAGCATTTATTACTGCTAGCATTTCCTTTTGATTGATGTGAAGGTGCTTTTCTTTTTGGGACCATTTGCCTTGAATGCACCGATCTGTCATGTGCGCCCCCCAGGCGTAGTCCGAGGTGTCTGTTGTGATGACTTGATTTGCTTGAGGCTTGCTGAATGGAAGACCTGTGTTTGTTTGGCATGCTTGAGCCCACCACAGAAATTCCTTTTGCAGACATGGAATTAGTGGTATTATTGTTTCCAAACTGTGGCTGTGTTGAGACCATATGTTTTTCAGGTACCACTGAAGTTTCCTCATATGCAGCTTTGCACATGGGATTAGTAAGATGCAAGATGCCATGAATCCCAGAGCCTGCAAGATTTTCCTTGCAGTCAGCCTGGTGCAATTTGCTAGTACTCTGAAGTTTTGAGTTAGTTGCCCCTGCTTCTCTGGCGTGAGGTAGGCCATCTGGGTGTTTGTGTCCAAGTTGGTACCCAGGAAAATTATCTTCCGAGAGGGTATTAGCCTTGATTTATTTTTGTTGACTGTGTATCCCAGAGAGCTCAACAACATTATTACATAAGCCAGATGTTTCAGAAGAATGTGCTTGCTGTCCGCTTGGATCAGGCAGTCGTCCAAATAAGGGTATATTTGTATCCCTTGAAGTCTGCAGTAGGCAATTACTGATGCCAGGCATTTCGTGAATACTCTGGGCGCAGTAGTTAAGCCAAAGGGCAATGCAGAGAATTGATAATGGGTTGAACCTGCAAGAAATCTGAGGTATCCTCTGCAATTTTGTCTGATTGGGACATGCAGGTATGCCTCCTTGAGGTCCAATGTTACCAGCCAAGACTCCTTGCCCAGCATGGGAAGAAGTTGCTGTAGAGTGAGCATCTTGAATTTTGGTACGAGTAGAAATGTGTTTAGGATGGACAGGTCCAAAATAGGTCTCCAATCTTTTCCCTTCCTTGGTACCAGGAATAGCCTGGAATAAAAACCTTGACCTTGTTCGTGCGTAGGTACCTCTTGAATAGCTTTCATGTCTATGAGATCTGTAATTTGCCTTTGTGCCTCTGCCCTTTGATTGTGTGGCAGGTTTGGCATGCCTCTCATTTTTGGAAGGGTGTGAAAATGGAATCTGTAGCCTCTGTTTATAATGTCCAGGATCCATTTGTCTTTTGTGACAATATGCCAATTCTTTGAAAATAATGCCAGCTTTCCTCCTAAGGGGGCTGCCATTTGAGTCTTGCTTGGCATGCAAAGGGGAAAGTCATTGGGCTTGCTTTCTGAATGATTGCGAGTTATCCTCACCACCTCTTTGAGTAGGAGCTTGCCATTGTCTGCCTCTAAAGGATCCTTGGGATTGTCCTCTGCCCCTCGGGCGCCTGTATCTGCCTCTTTGGGGTCTGTCCGTGGCTGGAAAGGACCAATTTTTGGAAGGCCAATTTCTACTGAAACGTGGGGGTTGTACCTGTAGAAAATCTTTCACAGTTTGCATTGATTTAGCCTTTTCCTCCATTTTCCTTAATGCCTCCTCAGCATTAGCACCAAATAATACATCCTTTTGAAGAGGGGCATCTAGTAATTTAGCTTTGACATGATCAGGCAAGGTTTGTTCCTTGAGCCAGGCATGTCTACGTATGACTGATCCTGTAACAGCAGCTCTACATGAGGCCTCTAGAGCATCAAAACCACATTGTAAGGTATGCTTACCCACTTGTTCTGCACTATGCATCAAATCTTGCAACTCCTTCAAGTCTGGTTGTTCAGGTTGTGACATTTTACTTTTCAATTGTGATAAAAACTGTTGGTATTTTAGCATATGGAACTGACAGTTTAAGGCCCTCATGGTTAAGGTAGCCGAGGTATATACCTTTTTCCCCACCTTTCTAAGGATCTGGAATCTCTCT
The DNA here is from genome assembly GCF_019279795.1 of Protopterus annectens. NCBI lineage: Eukaryota > Metazoa > Chordata > Ceratodontiformes > Protopteridae > Protopterus > Protopterus annectens. The sequence goes on from NC_056726.1 coordinate 464,586,286, forward strand.
CGGAAGGTAATGGATTTTTAGCAGTGGAGGCCTTAATTCCCTTGGGGCCCTGTGAGATGGTTTCTGGGTCAGCAGCATGGCTTTTGTATAGAAATTGGTGCGAGTCAGGAACCCTGTAGTACCTGTCAGGCTTAACTGGGGCTGGAGGCAGAGTCCGGGTTAAGGCAGGCCTCCGAGTAAACATCATCTAGGATGTCCAAGACAGGAGGTGTAGCCAGAGGCCTGTGCTGAGGTAGTAAGAGAAATTCCCTAAGCCTTTTCTTGGAATCAGAATAATCTTGGCCTTTACAGTGGAAGTGCTCCCTTAAAGTATACAGAGTTTCCCCAAATGAGTAATCTTCTGGGGGGGGGGGGATACAGAAGGAATGGACTCCTCCGCATCAGTCTCTTCAAAAGGGGAGTAAGAATGTTCCTGATCATCAGAGTGCTCTGAAATAATGGAGCCCTGATCAGAGGAGGGGGATTCTTCCTCCACTCTGGGCCTTTTGTCCGGTGGGGGTTGAGAACCCCTGATAAGAGTAATTAAATCCTCAGCCATTTTAAGCATCTGCTTTTTAGGCATGGGGCCTGTGTAGCTTGTCTCAGAGTGCATGGCTGCTTTAGACTTAATGAAAGCCTTGATGGAGAAAGAAGACGAAGGTCTGAAGACACCTTGAGTGGAGGTAGACCTGTCCACATTTTGAGGTTCAACGCCAAGAGTGGCTTCGGTATCTGTAGTCGGGGTGTGGGCCGAGGAGCCTGCGTCCTCGGGCACAGGAGACACCGCCAATGAAGTGTCGTCTGTAGTCAGGGGCTGCGTAGGCGCCTCGCTGAGAACCGGACAATGTGTAGTCGGCTTTGGCATGGTGTCGGTAGAGGCCGCGGACCTCGTGTGTCGGTCCTTATCTTTGCGTTTTTTAGACAAAACTGGAGTCGGAGTATCCGACGACATAATATAGTTAAATGTTTTTCCAAAATAATGCTGGGCGAACTCCGCCCAACGCTTAATGGTGCGTTTGTTGAATGTAGCACAAAAGCGACAGACCGAGACGTCGTGGTCTGGGCCTAAACAAGGTATACAGAGGGAATGGAAATCCTTATGTGGTATTTGCTTCCCATATGAAATATAATTATTAACTTTGTCTGACATCGGTCTGAGGCAAGAAAAGTTTCCCAAACGGGGTACTTAGCTTTCAAGAAGACTTCGGTTTCAAAATTTTCGTAATTTCAGGAGCTGGCCGACCGGCACTTGCGAACTGCTTCTGCTTCAGGCACCGCGCGGCAAGAAAGACTGAAGAAAATGGCGTCAGCTGCTTCCTTTATACCCCTGTCGCACTGACATCAGGGAAGAAGCGACGACAACCGACGCCGGACCTAGACTTTGGAATTCGGCCGACCGAGGACCCGCCTGACGGCAGGAGAACCCATCTGTTATGACTGCAGCTGTATGCACGATGAACATCTGTAGGATAGGCCTGATCTGAGCAATTCACACAGGTATGGAGAAACAAAGGAGCCACTGTTAAGGTGGGTCCTGGTCTATCCTTTAGCATTAACTAAGAAAACCTCTTCCATTTTGCCAAATATGATTTTTTAAGTAGCAATTTTCCAAGCCACTCCTGCACTTTCTCCATTTTGCAGTTTTGGGTGGATGAGTGATTCCCTATCTTGTGTGAGCAAATTCACTTGGTAAGGAAATTTGTGGTAGTTACCAATGGCAAGTTTCATGAAAAGGGAGAACAAATGTCCAGGCCGAAGATAATTACAAGCGCACCACCTTTGGACAGTCCTTCTGCATCTTTAGAAGAACTCTAACACAGAAAGCGGGGTTATACAGGTATATTCACATCCACAGGAAACAGAAGCACTAGTTTTCCAGATGTGGGCTTTCACAGCTAAAGGGAGACTAAAATCTAAGCCACACAAACATCTTTGAATCATAGAGCCCATACTTCTCTGTATGCTGCATCAGCTGTCACAGAACCACATGCTTAGTGACTTAATAAACTGGAGGAAAAAAAAAACATACTGATGAAGAGGGTAAATTTGCTGTTACTCAATTCACGTCAGAGAAAAGGTGATAAGGAGGAATACTGCCATACGACCTTGACAGTTTATAGGTCTAAAGGCCAAGGTACAAGAAGAATATACCTTCTTGCCACATCGATCAAAAGCTCTTCCATTTTTATGAGAAAAAACTCTCTGGGAAGCTAAATGTTAGGAAGATAACCTTTACTCAATGAATGACGGCATGGTCCAAAGGATTTTTGAACAAATATTTATGCAATTCAGACACCTTGCACAGCCTATCATACTTTTTAGCAGCAGGTGGTTGGGCTTCAGGTGAGGAATGGACAGAAATTAATCCTCTAGTGCCCTTATAAAGTACAGTTGTGTACCTACCATAAATGTAGATGTTTGAGTGTATTCACTGTTGCAGTCATTACTCTTGGGTTATCCTGCTGGCAGGTTACCCGCAGTCGGCCAGAATTCCAAAGTCTAGGTTCGGCGTCGGTTGCTGTCGCCTCTTCCCTGACATCAGTGCGCCAGGGGGTATAAAAGATGCAGCAGACGCCATTTTCTTCAGTTTTTTTTGCCCCAGATGTCAGGTGCCCCCAAAATGGTAGGCTAAAAATTCTATGCCAATAATTATGCATTCAGTAAAATAAACACTTCCTTCATCTACAAGCAAATACACCACATAGGTTGTATAAGATAGAGAAGTATAGGCAAGTCCCAGCAAAGAAAAGGGGGATGGTGGGTGGGTAACCTGGACTGCAACAGTGAATACACTCGAACATCTACATTTATGGTAGGTATACAACTGTACTATGTTCATTGTGTTTCACTGTTGCAGTCATTACTCTTGGGTTGAATCCCAAAGCTCAGGTTGGGTGGCTGGGCCTAAATAGGATTAGGAGATGCTATAAGGCCTTGCAGAACTGCAGTGGCAAAGCCTGCACTGGATTTAGAATAGAAAGGTAAATGGCAGTGCTTTGTAAAAGTGTGCACTGAACTCCAAGTTGCAGCCTCTAAAACGTCTTTGGTTGGTACTCCTCTGAGAAAGGCTGTTGAAGTGGCTGCTGCCCTGGTGGAATGAGGCCTAATGCCCTTGGGCACTGATTTGCCATGTTGTGAATAGCAGAAATGAATGCAGTGGCCTATCCATTTTGAAATAGTCTGTTTTGAGATAGGCTTTCCTTGAAATCCTGCAACATATGCCACTAAAAGTTGGTCAGTTTTTCTGAAAGCTTTAGATCTGTCCAAGTAGAAGTGTAGTTGTCTGTGCATGTCCAAGGAATGCAGAAGTCTCTCACCCTTATTCTGTGGGTTTGGATAAAAGGTATGCAAATGAATGGTTTGGTTAAGAGCCACACTGGACACTACCTTAGGCATAAACGTTGGGTTCGTCCTTAGAGAAACCCTGTCTGGATGGAAAATGATGAAAGGTTCCACAGCCATGAGTGCCCGTAACTCTGAAACTCGTCTTGCAGAGGTTATTGCTAGGAGCAGAGCTGTTTTCCCAAGATAAAAACTTTATATCAGCTGTATTGGCTGGCTCAAAAGGCGGCAGTGTGAGTTTTTCCAAGACATAATTGAGGTCCCATGCAGGTATTGGGGCTCTCCTTGGAGGTCTTATGTTTTTGGCCCCTCTGAGGTACTGCCTTAATAATGGATGGGAAAAAATAGGAGAGGTTCCGTATTGTAATGAGCTGAAATGGTAGAGGCATGAATTTTAATTGATGAAAAGGATAGGCCTTTGTCCAGCATCTCAGTTAGGTATTGTAAAATCTGAGGAATATTTGGTACAAATGTGTCAATTCCTTGTGCCTGGTTTCAAGCACAGAATCTTTTCCATTTTTCTGCATAAGACTTTCTGGTACTAGGCCTCCTGGCCTCCAAAATAACATCCATCACTGCTTTAGAGAGAGAGGTGTGCATTGAACGGTTACATTATCCGCCATGCTGCCAGATTTAGGGTCCCGAGTTGGCTGTGCAGAATCTGATTGTTTTGCTGGGTCATTAAGTGAGGAATTAGAGGCAATGTCCAGGCTGGGCCTTGAGACAAGCTTTTTAGGATTGGGTACCAGTGCTGGCGTGGCCTGTCTGGGGCAATCAGAATCATTCTTGGCTTCTCTTGTCTGACCTTTAAGAGTACCTTGGGGAGGAGAGGTAGAGGAGGAATGGCATATACTGTTAGACTTTTCCAGCTGAATGACAGAGCATCCACTTTCCATGCTTGCTTGTGATAAGTCCTTGTGCAGAATTTCTGTAGTTGGCAGTTGTGAGGGGAGGCAAATAGATCTATGTCTGGGCATCCCCATTCCTTTGGTATCATGCTGAAGACTTGTGGATCCAGTTTCCACTCGTGGGGATCCGTAAGGTTTCTGCTTAGTTCGTCTGCCAGAGTATTGTTCTTTCCTGGCACGAATTGTGCTTGCAGGTGTACTTGATAAGTTAATCCCGTGTCCCACAAAGTCATGGCTTGTCTGCAGAGGGGGTAGGAATGTGTGCCTCCCTGCTTGTTTATGTACCACATGACTGTAGTATTGTCCGTCCTTATCAGTAGTTGTCCGGGATGGAGTAGATCCTTGAAAGATGTCAGGGCATTCTGAACTGCTAGCATCTCTTTTTGACTGATATGTAGATGCATTTGGCTTGTGGACCATGTGCCCCGAATGCATTTTCCTGCCATGTGTGCTCCCCAGGCATAATCTGATGCATCTGTTGTTATTGACTGACTGGCTGTGGGTAGAGTGAATGGCTGTCCCTTGTTGAGGTGACAGGCATGTGCCCAGCATCGAAACTCCTGTTGCAGGCAAGGAATTAGGGTAATTAATGCTTCCAGGCTTTGACAATGTGGAGTCCAGACACTCTTCAGATACCATTGAAGTTTCCTCATATGTAGTGTGGCATATGGTATTAGCAGAATGCAGGATGCCATGAAGCCCAAAGCCTGCAGAATTTTTCTTGCAGATAACTGTGTCTTTGTTGCCAATATTTTGAAGTAAGAATTTAGTTGCCTTTGCTTGTCTGGCGTGAGATAAGCCATCTGGGCAGTTGTATTTAAGCTTGCACCCAGGAATATTATCTCTTGAGAGGGTACTAGTTTTGATTTCTTTTCATTTACTGTGTACCCTAGGCAAATTAATAATCTTTTTACGAACTCCAGATGTTTTAGTAGAGTGTCCTTGTTCTCTGCTTGTATAAGGCAGTCGTCCAAGTAAGGATAAATTTGAATTCCTCTGTCTGCAAAATGCAATTACTGGTGCCAGGCATTTTGTGAAGACCCTGGACGAAGTAGATGAGCCAAAGGGCAGTGCAGAGAATTGCTAGTGCATTGAGCCAGCTATGAATCTGAGGTATCTTCTGCAAGATGGTCTGATTGGTATATGCAGGTATGCCTCTTTTAGGTCCAAAGTTACAAGCCAAGCCTTCTTGCCCAGCATGGGCAGAAGCTGGTGCAGAGTTAACATTTGAATTTTGGAACGTCCAGAAATGTGTTTAGAAAAGACAAGTCCAGTATTGGTCTCCAGGCTTTGTCCATTCTGGGAACCAAGAAAAGTCTTGAGTAAAATCCTTGTCCCTGCTCTTGCTGTGGTACTTGCTGAATGGCCCTCATTTGCATAAGGGATGAAACTTGTTTTTGTGCCTCTGCCCATTGATTGTGTAGCAGGTTTGGCATACCTTTTGCCTTTGGCAGGGTGTGAAAGCGGAACCTGTAGCCCTGGGACACTATATTCAATACCCATTTGTCCTGGGTGATCATGTGCCAATTTTGAGAGAAAAGTGCTAGTTTTCCCCCTAAGGGGGCTGCAAGAAGATAAGAGCTTGGTGCTGGCAGAGGCAAGTCATTGGGACTGTTTCCTGTATGGCTGTGCTTTGTCTTTTCCACTTTTGGAGGTAGAAGCACTCCACTGTTTAGGCCTGTATAAAGCCCTGGGGCTGGTATCTGCCTATGGGATATCTGTATCTGCTCTTTGTGGCCTGTCCGACACTGGAAAGGACCAATTCTTTGCTGGCCAGTTCCTGCTAAATTTTGGTGGCTGAACCTGTAAGAAATCCTTTATTGTTTGCATAGATTTCGCTTTGTCCTCCATTTTCTTCAAAACCTCCTCTGCTGTAACACCAAATAAAGTATCATGCTGTAATGGAGCATCTAATAATTTTGCTTTAACATGATCAGGCAGACTTTGTTCCTTTAACCAAGCATGCCTCCTAATGAAAGAACCCGTAACTGCGGCCCTGCAGGAGGCCTCCAAAGAATCAAAACCACATTGCAATGTATGCTTTCCCACTTGTTCAGTAGCATGCAATAAATCCTGTATTTCCTTATTTTCTGTACAATCAGAATTAGTCAACATTTTCTGTTTTAACAGTGACATTAAGTATTGCTGATATTTAATCATATGAAATTGACAATTTAAAGCCCTCACAGACAAAGTAGCAGAAGTGTAAACCCTGCAGTATCTGTCTGGTTTAACAGGAGCTGGAGGTAAGGAGTCTGGAGAAAGGCCGGACTCTGAAAATACATTATCTACCATGTCTAGCACAGGGGGAATAGCAGGAGGCCTGTGCTGAAGAAGTAAAAGAAAATCTCTAAGCCTTTTCTTTGATTCTGAGTAATCTTGGCTCTCCCAGTGGAAGTGCTCCCTCATGGTATGCAGTGTTTCCCCAAAAGAATAATCCTCAGGAGGAGAGGCTGAAGGAATGGATTCTTCATCATCAGAATCCTCATAGGGAGGAAGAGAGAATTCCTGTACAGAAGAGGAGTAGGAGGAAATGGAAACCTGATCTGAAGAGTCATAGTCTGTGTCTTGCCTAGGCCTCTTGTTAGGAGGGGGATGGGAACCCCTGATCAAGGTAATAAGGTCTTCGGCCATTTTCAGCATCTGTTTCTTAGGCATGGAAGTCTGTCCTGGAGAATGCTGTACTTGTTTCTTTGTCTTTAAAGCTGCTGTAATCTTTGCTTTTGAAGCTGAAGTAGGCTTTACATATAGCAGAGTAGGTCTGAAAACACCCTCAGAAGCCGATGCCTGCTCAGCGGCTTCGGACCCATCTGAGAGAATGATTTCCGAGTGCCCAATACTTTGAGTATCCAGAGGCCTAGCTGGCTCCATGTGGAAGTCATCAGTGGCCTGTGGCTCTGAGGTAGCGGCTGTCAGGGGCTGCAAAAGCACCTCACTGAGAACCAGCGAACCGGCGAATGGCTTAGCGGAAGCCTCATCGGTTTTGGATCTCAGATGCCTGTCCTTCTCTTTTTCCTTGCATTTTTTAGAAACTCCGGAAGTCGGCTGTTCCGATGGCATTATGTAATTGAATTTTCGGCCAAAGTAATGATAAGCAAAATCAAACCGACGCTTAATAGTGCGTTTGTTGAATCTAGCACAAAACAGACAGCTAGCAACATTATGATCAGGGCCTAGGCAAGGAATTCTGTAAGAATGATAATCCTTATAAGGTATTTGCTTCCCACAAGAAATACAATTGTTAACTTTTTCTGACATCGGACTGGAGCAAGAAAAAAAGTTTCCCCAACGGGGTACTTAGCTTTAATGAAGACTTCAGATCTGAAATTCGTCTGTGAAAATCTCAGGAGTCGGCCGACCGGCACTTGTGAACTGCTTTTGCTTCGGGCACCGCGCGGCAAGAAAGACTGAAGAAAATGGCGTCGGCTGCATCTTTTATACCCCTGGCGCACAGACATCAGGGAAGAGGCGACAGCAACAGACGCCGGACCTAGACTTTGGAATTCTGGCCGACTGCGGGTAGCCTGCGAGCAGGATAACCCAAGAGTAATGACTGCAACTGTGAAACACGATGAACATCCAGGGATTAAGAAGAATCAACACAAAGAAGGTCATGGTACTTGTATCCTGGGAATTTCTTTTCCCTCCCAATGAAAAAAAATTCCTTCACTCTTGGAAATAATTTCGAAAAAAAAAATGTCATTACCTGAACAGTCTCCTCAAACTCTGACTCAAAGTGAACACAGAGGAAACTCTGGATGCAATGAAGCTGCTCTTCATTCAGATGCTGAATGAGAGACATCTTCAGATGAAGAGGGAAATCTTTTTCTTTTTAAATGTATAAATAAAGGAGAAGACTGCAGAGATTGAAATGCCTCAAAGAGGCCCTTTACAAAATTATACCATTCATTCCCAGAACCTTTCACACTAGACGGATCAGAAGGATGAGAAAGAGGTTTCTTTTTTTCCATTAATTTTTTCCTTGGGGTATTCAAACTAACAGTCTTAGATAACATGCACCTCCATAAAGTACAGTTTTGTACCTATCATAAATGTAGATGTTAGAGTGTTCACACTGCTGCAGTCATTACACTTGGGTTATCCTGCCGTCAGGCGGTCCCGCAGTCGGCCAGAGTTCCAAAGTCTTGGTCCGGCGTCGGTTGCCGCCGCTTCTTCCCTGACATCAATGCGCCAGGGGTATACAAGATGCATCCGACGCAGTTTTCTTCAGTTTTTCTTGCCCCAGATGTCAGGTGCCCCCAAGAAGGTAGGCAATACATATTGCCAATAAAAAATATATATATAAAATAAAAAAACAATACCTTCAGTTACAAGTAAATACACCACAAAGGTTGTATAGGATAGAAAGGTATAGATAAGTCCAGCTAGTTCAGAGGGGATGGAGGGAGGATAACCTGGACTGCAGCAGTGTGAACACTTGAACATCTACATTTATGGTAGGTACAAAACTGTACTATGTTCATTGTGTTACACTGCTGCAGTCATTACACTTGGGTAGAATCCCAAAGCTAAGGTTGGGTGGCTGGTCTACAGAGAGTTAGGACTGGCTATGAGGCCCTGCAGAACTGCAGTGGAAAATCCTGCTCTGGATTTAGAGTAGAGTAAGGAGGCAGGTGGTAATGCTTGGTAAAGGTGTGCACTGAACTCCAGTTGCAGCCTCCAAAATTTCCTTGGTAGGTACTCCTCTGAGAAAGGCTGTTGAAGTAGCTGTTGCCCTGGTGGAATATGGCCTAATGTTATTTGGGACTGATTTTCCATGCTGTGTGTAGCAGTAACGAATACAGTGTCCTATCCATTTGGATATAGTCTGCTTTGAGATAGCCTTGCCCTGTGATCCTGCAGCATATGCTACAAACAGTTGCTCAGTTTTCCTGAAAGCTTTTGTTTTGTCCAAGCAGAAGCGTAGCTGCCTGTGTATGTCCAAAGAATGCAGAAGTTTTTCCCCTTTATTCTGGGGGTTTGGATAAAAAGTTGGCAAATGGATGGTTTGGTTAAGAGCCACACTAGATAATCACCTTTGGCATAAAGGTAGGGTTTCTCCTTAAGGAAACCCTGTCCTGATGAAAAATTATAAAAGGTTCCACTGCCATTAATGCCTGTAGCTCTGAGACTCTTCGTGCTGAAGTTACTGCCAGGAACAGAGCTGTTTTCCATGATAAAAATTTTAGATCGGCTGTATTGGCTGGCTCAAAAGGTGGTAGGGTCAGTTTTTACAAAATGAAATTGAGGTCCCAAGTTGGTGTTGGTGCTCTCCGGGGTGGTCTTATGTTTTTAGCCCCTCTGAGGTACTGCGTTAGCAAGGGATGAGAGAATAAAGGAGGATCCGTGTTGGAATGTGCTGAATGGCAGAGGCGTGGATCTTAATTGATGAGAAGGATAGGCCTCTGTCCAGCATCTCAGTTAAGTATTGTAAAATCTGAGGAATGTTTGGAACAAGACAGTCAAGGCTTTGAGCCTGGTTCCAGGCGCAGAATCTCTTCCATTTTTCTGAGTAAGCTTTCCTGGTAGCTAGGCCTCCTGGCCTCCAAAATGACATCCATAACAGCTTTAGAGAGAGGTGTTGCCTGTTTGACTAATGTATCTGCCATGCAGCCAGGTTTAGGGTTTTGAGCTGACCGTGCAGGATCTGATTGTTTTGTTGAGTCAGAAGGTGTGGAATTTGAGGCAAAATCCATGGTGGGCCTTGAGCTAAGTTCCTTAAGATAGGGTACCAGTGCTGGTGTGGCCAGTTTGGAGCAATAAGGATCATCTGTGGTTTTTCTTGTCTGGCTTTTAGGAGTACCTTTGAAAGGAGAGGCAGTAGCGGGAAGGCATAAACTTTTAGGTTTTTCCAGCTGAACAAAGGAGCATCCACTTTCCATGCTTGTCTGTGATAAGTCCTTGTGCAGAATTTTTGTAGTTGGCAATTCAGTGGGGAGGCAAAAAGATCTATGACTGGGCATCCCCATTTTTGCGTTACCATGCTGAAGATTTGTGGATTCAATTTCCATTCATGAGGGTCCATGATATTTCTGCTTAGATCGTCTGCCAGAGTATTTTTCTTTCCTGGCAGGAATTGTGCTTGCAGGTGAACTTGATACTTTAGAGCTGTGTTCCACAAGGTCATAGCTTGCCTGCATAGGGGATAAGAATGAGTGCCCCCTTGCTTGTTTATGTACCGCATTACTGTGGTGTTGTCGGTCTTTAGTAATAATTGTCCTGGATACAGAAGGTCCTTGAAAGCTGTTAGGGCATTTTGAACAGCCAACATCTCTTTTTGATTGATGTGAAGATGCATTTGGTCTGTGGTCCACTTGCCCCGAATGCATTTTCCTGCCATGTGTGCTCCCCAGGCGTAATCCGAGGCATCTGTTGTTAGAGTTTGCCTGGCTGTGGGTTGGGTAAAAGGCTGACCCTTGTTTAGGTGACATGCCTGTGCCTACCATCGAAACTCCTGTTGTAGGCAGGGAATCATTGGTATTACTGCTTCTAAACTGTGAGAGTGTTGAGTCCAAACACTTTTTAGATACCATTGTAATTTCCTCATATGCAGTCTGGCATATGGTATTAGTAGTATGCAGGATGCCATGAATCCCAGAGCCTGCAGAATTTTTCTTGCAGGGAGATGGGACTTTTTTGCCAGTAATTGAAAATATTGAGTTAGTTAAACTTGTTTGTCTGGCGTGAGGTAAGCCATCTGGGCCATTGTATTTAAGCTGGCACCCACTAATATAATCTGTTGTGAGGGCACTAGTTTTGACTTCTTTTTGTTTACTGTGTACCCTAGAGAAATTAGCAACCTTTTTACAAATGCCAGATGCTGTAGAAGAATGTCCTTTGTCTCTGCTTGAATGAGGCAGTCGTCCAGGTATGGATATATTTGAATTCCTTTTTGTCTGCAAAATGCAATTACTGGTGCCAGGCACTTTGTGAAGACCCTGGGCGCAGTAGATAAGCCAAAGGGCAGTGCAGAGAATTGGTAGTGCATTGTACCAGCTTTGAATCTGAGGTATCTTCTGCAATTTTGTCTGATAGGGACATGCAGGTATGCCTCTGAGGTCCAGAGTAACAAGCCAAGCCTTCTTGCCCAGCATGGGTAGAAGCTGCTGTAATGTCAACATTTTGAATTTCGGAGTATCCAGTTAAGTATTCAGAATTGAAAGGTCTAGTATGGGCCTCCAGGCCTTGTCCTTTCTGGGGACCAGGAAGAGTCTTGAGTAAAATCCTTCTCCTTGTTCCTGTTGTGGTACTTTTTGAATAGCTCTCATGTCCATGAGGGCTGAAATTTGTTTTTGCGCCTCTGCCCACTGATTTTGTGGCAGGTCTGGCATTCCTTTTAGCCTTGGTAAAGTATGAAAGTGGAACCTGTAAAGTACAGTTTTGTACCTACCATAAATGTAGATGTCCGAACTGGATAGCATCTGCAGTCATAACAAGTGGGTTGTCCTGTCGTCAGGCAGCCCTGCAGTCGGCCGGATTCCAAAGTCCGGGTCCGGCTGATGTCGCACTCCACCCGACGTCATCTCTGTTGGTCTTCGGGTATAAAAGCATCAGCCGACGCCATTTTCCTCAGTGTTTCTTGCCCCAGATGCCAGTAGCCCTCTTGCAGGCTAAAATTTGGATAGATGCCAATGTTTCCAAATAGATAGAGGTAAACACAACAATAAGCATATATGTACATATATACAAACAAATACACCATAAAAGACTCCCCCAACAGCTAGCTATTAGGAGGGTAAACACCCTAGGAGTACCACAGAGGGAAGGAGGGAGGGTAATCCTGACTGCAGATGCTATCCAGTTCGGACATCTACATTTATGGTAGGTACAAAACTGTACTATGTCCTTCATGGATGCATCTGCAGTCATAACAAGTGGGTAGAATACCATAGCCAACTAGGGAGGAGGATAAAAGTAGATTATGGTGTGTTTAGGATCCCTTGCAGTACAGCAGTGGCAAACCCTGCTCGGGATCTGGAATATAGAGGCAAATTATAATGCTTGGCAAATGTATGCACGGAGGTCCAAGTAGCCGCCTCAATAATGTCTTTGGTTGCCACTCCTCGAAGAAAGCTGTGGTAGTGGCTGTTGCCCTTGTAGAATGAGGTCTTATGTTCTGTGGAATTGGTTTTCCATGGAAGGAGTAACAGTATCGTATGCAATTTCCTATCCATTTGGAGATTGTCTGTTTGGAAATAGCTTTTCCTTCCCTTCCTGTTGCATAGGCTACAAAAGTTGGTCAGTCTTTCTGCTATTTTTGTTCTGTCCAAGTAGTAGCGTAGCTGTCTATGTACATCCAAGGTATGCAGTATTCTTTCCCTCTGTTTTGTGGGTTGGGAAAGAAGGTAGGTAGGTGGATTGCCTGGTTTAAAGATACTCTGGATACCACCTTGGGCATAAATGTAGGATTAGTCCTCATGGACACTCTATCTTGGTGGAAGATTAGGAAGGGTTGCACTGCCATTAAGGCCTGTAATTCTGAAACCCTCCTTGCTGAAGTAATTGCCAGTAGGAAAGCAGTTTTCCATGACAGGTGTTGTAGGTCTGCTGTTGCTGCTGGTTCAAAGGGTGATAGTGTCAACTTTTCTAGCACAAAGTTTAAATCCCAAGCTGGTAATGGTGGTTTCCTTGGAGGTTTTACATTCTTGATTCCTCTGAGGAACTGCCTGAGCAAAGGGTGCTAAAAACAGGTGGATCAAAGCTGTATTCTGCTGAAATAGCTGATGCATGTATCTTGATGGAGGAGTAGGACAGGCCTGAATGAAGAAGTTCGCCAGATACTCCAGAATGTTAGGCATATCTATGTTTGACACATCTTTTCCTCTTTCCGTACTCCAAATGACAAACCTTTTCCATTTTCCAGCATAGTTCCTTCTTGTTGAAGGTCTGCGTGCTTCAAGAATAATGTCTTTAACTCTTTGGGAAAGTTCTGGATTAGCTGCTGCTATGTGATGTTCCATGCAGTCAGTTGCAGCGTTTTAGGTTTGGATGTATGATGCTGTAGTTGTTCTGAGTTAACATCAAAGGCATCAGGGTATTGGCCACATATTGTTCGAGACATGCTCTTCAGTAGTGGGTACCAGTGTTGTCTTGGCCAGTTTGGAGCTATCAGGATTATCCTTGGACGTTCTTCCTTGATTTTTAGTAGTACCTTGTGTATCAAAGGAAGAGGTGGGAATGCATATGCTGTTAGGCCTTTCCAGTTGAAGGAGAGTGAGTCCACTTTCCATGCTAGTGGGTGGAATGTCCTTGTGCAGAATTTTTTGAGCTGGTGATTGAGAGGTGATGCGAATAGGTCTATCTGAGGCATTCCCCATTTCTTTGAGATGGTCTTGAAGATGTCCGGTGCAGCTTCCATTCGTGCGCATCAGCAGTGGTTCTGCTTAATATGTCTGCTAGAGTATTGTCTTTCCCCGGTACAAATATTGCCTGTAACTGAATGTTGTAGCTGAGTGCCAGGGTCCACAGCTCCAAGGTCATTCTGCATAGGGGTATGAATGAGTGCCTCCCTGTTTGTTGATGTACCACATGACTGTGGTGTTGTCTGTCCTTATCATCAACTGGCCCTCTGAGGAATGGTTTGAACTTTTGGATTGCCAGTTTTACTGCCAGCATTTCTTTTAGATTGATGTGCAGGTGAAGTTGATCCTGTGTCCACAATCCTTGCACGCATTTGTCCAGCATGTGGGCCCCCATCCTAGGTCTGAAGCGCCTGTTGTGATGGTCTGGCTTGGTTGACATCTGCGAAAGGGTAGGCCTGGGTTTGACTGGCATGCCTGAGCCCACCATAGGAACTCCTGTTTTAAGCATGGAATTAGTGGGATTTCTGTTTCTAGACTGTGTCTGTGTTGGGACCATAAATTCTTTAGGTACCACTGTAGTTTCCTCATATGTAGTCTGGCAAATGGGACCAAGATTATGCATGATGCCATGAAGCCCAAGGCCTGCAGAACTTTTCTTGCTGTTAACTTGTTCAGTTTTGTTAGTGCCAAGAAGTAAAGAGGAAGTTCTTTTGTTTTCTGTAGTCAGGAATGCCATTTGTTGTACTGTGTCCAATTCGCCCAAGAATGTCCTTGTTTGGGATGGTATCAGCCTTGACTTTTGTAAATTGACTGTGTATCCCAGTCCTTGTAGCAAGTAAATGACCCTTTGTAAATCTGTTGTCAGCTTGCTTTTGTTGTCCCTTGTAGCAGGCAGTCGTCCAGGTATGGGTAAATTTGAATTCCTGTAGTCTGCAATGGCGATTACTGATGCCAGGCATTTTGTGAATACTCTGGGCAGTAGATAAGCCAAAGGGCAATGCTGAGAATTGATAGTGCTCTGATCCTGCAAGAAATCTGAGGTATCTTCTGCAGATTGGTCGAATGGGGACGTGCAGGTATGCCTCCTTGAGATCTAGAGTTACCAGCCAAGACTCCTTGCCCAGCATGGGAAGAAGCTGCTGTAGGGTCAGCATTTTGAATTTTGGGACAATGATGTATGTATTTAAGGTGGACAGGTCGAGAATTGGTCTCCAACTTTTTCCTTTCTTGGAACTAGGAATAGTCTGGAATAGAACCCTTTCCTTGTTCTGCTGTTGGCACTCTTTCCACAGCTCTCATGTTTGCTAACTCCATTATCTGGCGTAGAGCCTCTGTTTTTGATTTGGAGGTAGATTTGGCATTCCTCTTTTGACTGGTAAAGTGTGGAAGTGAAACCGTAACCTTGATCTATGGTTTGTAAAATCCACTTGTCTTTTGTTATGTAGTGCCAGTTCTTTGAAAATAAGGTTAGCTTTCCGCCTAGAGGAGCTGCTATTTGTTCCCTGGTAGGCGGAGTTAGGATTAAGTCACTGTGGTTGTGCTGATGTAGTGGCAGTGGCTGTGTCTGTGCCTCTGTTGTTACCTTGCCACTGTCGCCTCTGTAGGCACCTCCTCTGGATTGGTTTCTGCCTCTGGAACGTCTATTCCTGCCCCTTTGAAATTTTGTGGAGTCAGGAAAGGACCAATTTTTGGCAGGCCAGTTCCTGCTAAACCTTGGGGTTGAACCTGCAAGAAATCTTTAACAGTTTGAACAGATTTTGCCTTTTCTTCCATTTTCTTCATAACCTGCTGGGCAGGTGTACCAAACAAACTTGTCTTGTCCATAGGAGCATCTAGCAACTTAGCTTTAACATGATCCGTAAAGCTTGTTCCTTTAGCCATGCATGCCTTCTTATCACTGTGCCTGTCATGGCTGATCTAAATGAAGCCTCCAGTGCATCATAGCCACATTTTAAGGAATGGTTGCTAACCTGTTGTATGTTATTTACCATCTCTAATACATATTTCTTATCAAGAGATTCATCAGTGGTTAGTTTTTAGTTAACTGATCAAGCATAAACTCTTGGTATTGTATCATGTGAAACTGACAGTTTAAAGCTCTAGCTGAGAGAGTAGCTGAAGTGTAGACCTTTTACCCCATCTGTCTAATGACCTTGCTTCCCTTTCAGAAGGAATAGGGTTTTTAGCTGTGGTCGGCTACTGCCTTGGGACCCTGGGATATAGTTTCTGGGTCTGCAAGTGGGGCCTTGTAAAGGTGGTGATGAGTATCTGGCACCCTGTAAAATCTGTCTGGTTTGGCAGGGGCTGGGGGTAAAGAATCTGGAGCGGAGCAAACATCATTGAAAGCATCATCCACCACAGAGAGAACAGGAGGTATAGCTAAGGGCCTGTGCTGTGGGAGGTGCAGAAAGGTCCTAAGTCTTTTTCTGGAGTCTGAAAAATCCTGTTGCTGCCATTGGAACTGTTCTCGCATGGCATGCAAGGTTTCCCCAAAGGAGAATTCTTCTGGTGGGAAAGCAGCTGGAATGGATTCTTCAGCATCAGAATCTTCAAAATTGGAGAAGGGAGCCTCTGGTTGGTCAGTTATGTCTGATTCATCAGCACAATCATCAGAAGACACTGGCTCAGGGGGCTCTGCCCTAGGTCTCTTCTCTGGGGGCTGAGAGGCCCTGTCTGGGTGAGATTGAGATCCTCTAATTAAAGAAATTAAATCTTCTGCCAAAGAAAGCATTTGAGAACTAGAAGAGGGCCTGGATGTGGGGGGTTTAACAGGCACTGATTTAGTAGTCTTGGCTGCTTTAGCCCTGGCGAAGGCCTTAATGGATATGGCTGCTGGAGGCCTAGCAGCACCACGTGCTGGGGTAGAGACATCCAAGGGGATGGTGTCTGATAAGTCAACCACCGTAGTGGGTAAAATTTCTGAGGTCGATTCAGCAGGGGCCTCAGTTGTAAGAATAGGTTCAGCTGTACTTTGATCAGTTTTCGGTTTCGCCGAAACCGAGACACTCATGTTTGCTTTACCGTGGTTTCGCCGAAACCGCGGACCGCGAGTGTCGGTCTTTATCTTTGCTTTTGGTAGATTGGGTAGTCGGAGGATCCGACGGCATAATGTACGCAAAATCAGTACCGAAAACTGTTCTGCAAACTCCGACCGACGCCTAAGCGTTAAAGCGGTTGAAAGAGGCACAGGCCGAACAGGCTGCTACGTGGGCTGGGCCTAAACAAGGCAGACAGTAAGAGTGGAAATCTTTATGAGGTATTTGTTTCCCACAGGTTAAACAATTGTTAACTTTTTCTGACATCGGCTGAGGCAAGAAAGAGTCCCCAACGGGTACTTAGCTTTAGAAGTCTTCAAGTAGTATTCGTAGAAGTAATCTCTGGATCCGACCGACCGGCACTTGCGAACAGCTTCTGCTTGGCGCCACGGCAAGAAAGACTGAGGAAAATGGCGCCGGCTGATGCTTTTACCAAGACCAACAGAGATGACGTCGGGTGGAGTGCGACATCAGCCGAAGCCGGACCCGGACTTTGGAATCCGGCCGACTGCAGGGCTGCCTGACGACAGGACAACCCACTTGTTATGACTGCAGATGCATCCATGAAGGACATCCTTGAGACACAATATTCAGAACCCAT
The DNA here is from genome assembly GCF_019279795.1 of Protopterus annectens. NCBI lineage: Eukaryota > Metazoa > Chordata > Ceratodontiformes > Protopteridae > Protopterus > Protopterus annectens. The sequence continues at coordinate 464,603,453 of NC_056726.1, forward strand.
TTGTCTTGGGTGATTGTTTGCCAGTTTTGAGAAAAAAGTGCTAGTTTTCCCCCCTAAGGGGGCTTCCAAAAGGGACGTGCTTGGCGTACGAAGGGGAAAGTCATTGTGACTGTTTCCTGTAAGACTGAGACTTGTCCTCACCTCCTTTTGGGGTTGAGGTGCCCCACTGTCGTGGTCTGTTTGAGCCTTGGGGTTGAGATCTGCCTCTTGGGCGTCTGTATCTGCCTCTCTGTGGCCTGTCTGACACTGGAAAGGACCAATTCTTTGTTGGCCAATTTCTGCTAAACCAAGGTGGCTGTACCTGTAAGAAATCCTTGACCGTTTGCATAGATTTAGCTTTATCCTCCATTTTCTTTAACACCTCTTCTGCCTTAACACCAAACAAGGTATCATGCTGTAAAGGAGCATCCAATAACTTTGCCTTAACATGATCAGGTAAACTCTGTTCTTTTAACCAAGCATGTCTTTGAATCACAGAACCTGTAACTGCGGCTCTACAAGAGGCCTCTAAAGAATCAAAACCACATTGCAGAGTATGTTTTCCCGCCTGTTCAACTGCATGCAATAAATCCTGCATTTCTTTACAATCAGGAGCTTCTGAGCTTGCAAGCATTTTCTGTTTTAACTGAACCAATAAATATTGTTGGTACTTAAGCATGTGGAACTGGCAGTTTAAAGCTCTTACTTCTAAAGTTGCAGAAGTGTATACTTTCTTCCCCCATCTATCCAAAGCTCTGGAATCTCTGTCAGAGGGTACTGGATTTTTTGCAATGGAAGCCTTAACCCCTTTTGGACCCTGGGAAATAGTTTCTGGATCAGCAGAAGGGTTTTTGTATAGAAACTTGAGAGTCAGGGACTCTATAAAACCTATCTGGCTTGGCTGGAACAGGGGACAAAGAATCAGGAGATGAGCTGGATTCAGAGAACACATCATCCACAATAACTAGCACAGGCGGAATAGCCAGGGGCCTGTGCTGAGGCAATAAAAGGAAATCCCTGAGCCTTTTCTTGGATTCTGAGTAATCCTGACTTTCCTAATGGAAATGCTCCCTCATGGTATGTAAAGTTTCCCCAAAAGAATAATCCTCAGGAGGAGAGGCTGAAGGGATAGATTCTTCGGCATCAGAGTCCTCATAGGGGGGTAGAGAGTATCCCTGGTCTGAAGAGGAATCAGAGGAAATGGAAACCTGATCAGAGGAATCAGTCTGTATCCTGCCTAGGCCTTTTCTCGGGGGGGGGATGGGAACCCCTGATTAGAGTAGAGTAATGAGGTCTTCGGCCATTTTAAGCATCTGTTTCTTAGGCATGGAGGACTGTCCAGGAGAATGCTGTACTTGTTTCTTTGTCTTTAATGGTACCTTTGTCTTGGCTGTTTTAATGGTAAGCTGTGAAGGTCTGAAAACATCCTCAGAAGCCGATGCCTGCTCAGCGGCTCCGGACCCATCTGAGGGATTAGTTTCCGTAGGCCCAATACCTTGAGTTTCCAGAGGCCTAGTCGTCTCCACGTGGGAGTCGGAAGTGGCCTGTGGCTCTGAGGTAGCGGGTGTCAGGGGCTGCGAAAGCGCCTCACTGAGAACCGGCGACTGGCCTAGAAGAGGTTTCGTCGGTTTTGGACCTCGGATGCCTGTCTTTATCCTTGTCTTTGCATTTTTTCGGTATTGAGGTTGTCGGTTGATCCGACGGCATAGTATAATTGAACCTTTGGCCAAAGTAGTGCAAAGCAAAATCAAAACGTCTTTTTACAGTGCGTTTGTTAAATCTAGCACAAAACCGACAACTAGTGACATCGTGATCAGGGCCTAGGCATGGAATACAGTAAGTGGAAGTCCTTATGAGGTATTTGCTTCCCACAAGAAATGCAATTATTAACTTTTTCTGACATCGGTCTGAGGCAAGAAAAAGTTTCAACGGGTACTTAGCTTTATTGAAGACTTCGGATCTGAAATTCGACTTCGAAAATCTCAGGAGTCGGCCGACCGGCACTTGCGAACTGCTTCGGGCACCGCACGGCAAGAAAGACTGAAGAAAATGGTGTCGGATGCATCTTATATACCCCTGGCGCACTGACGTCAGGGAAGAAGCGACAGCAACTGACGCCGGACCAAGACTTTGGAACTCTAGCCCGACTGCGGGACCGCCTGACAGCAGGATAACCCAAGTGTAATGACTGCAGCAGTGTAACACAATGAACATCGGAGTCAATTATCTCCTCCTAAAGTAAAATCTGAGGAACCCCATCTGAGCCACCAGAGATCCAAAAACTATGTTCTCCCCCTTCTCAGTGACCACCCCATGTCCAGTCGAGCGGGACATGTCCTGTTTGGGACACAAAGTGGGATCCCACTAAGCAGTGTCAGAGAAGGGAAGAAACTCAGATTGACAATCTCAGAACTCGAAAATAACCACCACGGAATTGTTACTCTGTGAATGGAGAAGAGAAGTCAAAAGGCAGGGCTGCTTCAGAATCCTCCTTTGAGCACTTTTTCTTTATCAAAAACAGCATGTCCTTTAAATCGCTGATTCTCCAGAAACATCCTCAGGGTATTCATCCAACTACAAATAATGTGTAGGGTAAAACAACAACAAATCTTGGTACAACACAGATGTTGTGGGACTCTCCTAAACAAAACAGACAAGCTGTGAGAGAATTCCTGTAAGGAATTTGCTACCAGAGATTTCCCTTTTATGTCAGACATAAGTAAATTTTACCACAACTTTTCTGTCAAAAGTAGAAGAAAGCTCCCCTGAAGGAAGTTATTTCCCAAAAGCTGACATAATACCAACATTTGAACTGAAGTTGCAGTGTAGACAAATATCTGATTGAATTCTTCAGTCAAAAAAGTTCAGATTTTTTGCATCTGCATGCCCACTGGAGCTAGAAAGTGCTAGTATAAATGGGGATTATGAGAATGAAAATTCAGAACTTTCTTTCCACTAAAGAGTTCAGTCAGATGCTTGTCTATACTGTGGCTTCAGTTCAGTGGTCAGCTAGTATGTCAGCCTTTGGGAATATAAATAACCATGACGGCATGAGAATGGTACTCAGGACAAACATTTGTATACTCTATGGACATTTGATCCCTAGCAGAATGCACTCTACATGGTTAGAAAGTGGTGCAATGGTGATCCAATGATGAACATCAACAGCTACTGCGAAGGGCACACAGGTATGCAGAGTATATGATAAAAGTACTATGCACACCAATGCACAAAATGAGGAATATTTAAACAGCATGATAGCAGAGTACAGAAAGTACAGTTGTGTACACTTACCATAAATGTAGATGTTAGAGTGTATTCACTGTTGCAGTCATTACATTTGGGTAATCTGCTGGCAGGTTGCCCTCAGTCGGCCTGAATTCCAAAGTCTTTGGTCCTGCGTCGGTTGCTGTTTTCTCTTCCATGACGTCAGGTTGTCAGGGGTATAAAACATGCAGCTGACTCCATTTTCTTTAGTTTTTCTTGCCCCCAAAAAGGTAACAAAAAAAATTATATATAGATATATATATATATATATATAGATATATATATAAATGAAGACATGTATCAATATAAACTTTACCTTCATCTACAAGCAAATACACCACATACGTTGTAGGAGATAGTGAAGGAAAGATAAACTTCAGAATGACAGGGGGATAGCGGGAGGGTAACCTGGACTGCAACAGTGAATACACTAACATCTACATTTATGGTAAGTGTACACAACTGTACTATATTCTTAGTGCATCACTGTTGCAGTCATTACATTTGGGTAGAGTCCCAAAGCTATGGTTGGGAGGCTGGAGATAAACAGCATTAGGTGCGGCTATAAGGCCCTGCAGCACTGCAGTGGCAAAGTCTGCCCTAGACTTGGAGTAGAGAGGCAAATGGTAATGCTTTGTAAAGGTGTGAACAGAACTCCAAGTAGCAGCCTCTAGAATGTCTTTGATTGGCACTCCTCTGAGAAAGGCTGCTGAATTAGCTGCAGCTCTGGTGGAATGAGACCCAGTGCCCTTGGGCACAGGTTTACCATGGTGTAAGTAGCAGAAACGGATGCAGTGGCTTATCCACTTTGAAATTGTCTGCTTTGAAATAGCCTTTCCTTCTGATCCTGCAGCATATGACACTAGTAATTGCTCAGTTTTTCTTGGAGCTTTAGCCCTGCTCAAGTAGAACCTTAGCTGTCTGTGTACGTCCAAGGAATGAAGAATTCTCTCCCCTTTGTTCTGCGGATTTGGATAAAAAGTTGGAAGATGAACTGTTTGGTTAAGAGCCACACTGGAAACCACCTTAGGCATAAAAGTAGGATTTGTCCTCAGAGACACCCTGTTCGGATAAAATATGATAAAGGGCTCTACAGCCATGAGGGCCCTGTAGCTCTGAAACTCTTCTTGCTGAAGTAATTTCTAGTAGCAGAGCTGTCTTCTATGATAATAACTTTATATCAGCGGAAGCAGCTGGTTCAAATGGAGGCAGGGTGAGCTTTTCCAACACATAACTGAGGTCCCATGTCGGTAATGGTGATCTTCTAGGGGGCCTTAAATTATTGGCTCCTCTAAGATACTGCTTTAGTAAAGGATGAGAAAAGATTGGTGGCTCTGTGTTGTAATGAGCCAAAATGGCAGAGGCATGGATTTTGATTGATGAGAAAGATAGGCCTTTGTGTCAAGCATCTCAGTTAAGTATTGTAATATCTGAGGAATATTTGTTTCTGCTGTATCAGTTCCTTGTGCTTGATTCCAAGCACAGAATCTCTTCCACTTGTCAGCATAAGATTTTCTAGTACTAGGCCTTCTGGCTTCCAAAATTACATCCATCACAGCTTTACTGAGAGGTGTTGTTTGTATGATTACATGATTAGCCATGCTGCCAGGTTTAGAGTCTGTAGTTGATTGTGCAGAATCTGATTGTTTTGCTGGAACAGTAGCTGTGGTCTTTGAGGCAAGGTCCAAGCTGGGTATTGAGACAAGTTCCTTAGGATTGGGTACCAGTATTGGCGGGGCCAGTCCGGGGCAATTAATGTCATCTTTGGCTTCTCTTGTCTGACGTTTAGGAGGACCTTTGGTAGAAGAGGCAGTGGAGGAAAGGCGTAAACTGATAGGTTTTTCCAACTGAAGGATAGGGAGTCCATTTCCATGCGTGTCTGTGATAAGCCCTTGTGCAGAATCTTTTCAATTGATAATTTTGAGGAGAGACAAATAGATCTATGTCTGGGCTCCCCCATTTCCCTGTTATCATGCTGAAGACTTGTGGATTTAGTTTCCACCTGTGAGTATCCATAAGGTTTCTGCTTAAATCGTTTGCCAGAGTGTTTTGTTTTCCTGGCAGGAATTGAGCTTGAAGATGTATTTGGTAGGTCAAAGCTGTGTCCCACAGTGCCATGGCTAATCTACACAAGGGGTATGAGTGCGTGCCCCCCTGCTTGTTTATATACCACATGACTGTGGTGCTGTCCATCTTTATTAGTAGTTGACCTGGATGAAGTGAGTCCTTGAAGGCTGTTAGGGCATTTTGAACAGCTAGCATCTCTTTCTGGTTGATATGTAGATGCATTTGTTTTGGTGCCCATATGCCCTGAATGCATCTTCCTGCCATGTGGGCCCCCCCAGGAATAATCTGATGTGTCTGTTGTTAAGGTTTGGCTGGCAGAGGGTAGAGTGAAGGGCCGTCCCATGTTTTGGTGACAGGCCTTTGCCCACCATAGAGCCTGCAGAATCTATCTTGCAGAAGACTGGGTTTTTGTTGCCATCAGTTTGAAGTAAGTAGTCAGTTGCCTTTGTCTGGTGTAAGGTAAGCCATCTGGGCAGTTGTATTCAAGCTTGCACCCAGGAATGTTATCTTTTGAGAGGGTACCAGCTGTGATTTCTTTTTGTTTACTGTGTACCCTAGGCATGTTAGAGGCCTTTTCACAAATGTCAGGTGTCGAACAAGAGTGTCCTTGTTCTCTGCTTGAATGAGACAGTCGTCCAAGTAAGGATATATTTGTATACTTCGTCTGCAAAATGCAATTACTGGTGCCAGGCACTTTGTAAATATCCTGGGCGCAGTAGATAAGCCAAAGGGCAGTGCAGAGAATTGGTAATACATTAAGCCAGCCTTGAATCTGAGGCATCTTCTGCACGATCGTCTTATTGGGACATGCAGGTATGCCTCTTTTAGGTCTAATGTCATCAGCCAAGCATTCTTGCCCAGCATGGGCAGAAGCTGCTGCAAAGTCAGCATTTTGAATTTTGGAATGTCCAGGTATGTGTTCAAAATTGATAAATCCAGTATTGGCCGCCAGGCCTTGTCCTTTCTGGGTACCAAGAACAGTAGAGTAAAAACCTTGTCCTTTTTCCTGTTCTGGTACTGGTTGAATGGCCCCCATATACATGAGGGACGTAACCTGTTTCTGTGCCTCTGCCCATTGATTTGTGGGCGGATCTGGCCAACCGTTTGCCATTGGCAGAGTGTGGAAATGGAATCTGTATCCCTGTAATACTATGTTTAGTACCCACTTGCCCTGGGTTAATAACTGCCAATTTTGAGCAAAAAGTGCTAATTTCCCCCCTAAGGGTGCTGTCAAAAGATAAGTGCTTGGTGTAGGCAGATGGAAGTCATTGGAACTGTTTTCTGTAGGTTTGTGCTTTATCTCCCTCTGATTTGGAGGTAGATGCACCCATTGCTTTGACCTGTATGAATCTTGCGCCTGGTATCTGGAACCATTTGGGTGCCTGGATTTGCCCCTTCGAGCTCTGTCTGACACAGGAAAGGACCAATTTTTTGTAGGCCAGTGTCTACTGAATCTTTGTGGCTGCACTTGTAAGAATTCTTTAATAGTTTGCATAGACTTAGCTTTGTCTTCCATTTTCTTTAAAACCTCTTCTGCCTTAATACCAGAGAATCATGCTGTAATGGTGCATCTAGCAATTTAGCTTTAACATGATCAGGCAAAATTTGTTCCTTTAACCTGGCATGCCTCCTAATCACAGATCCAGTAACTGCGGCCCTGCAGAAGGCCTCCAAGGAATCAAAACCACACCGCAAAGTATGCTTTCCAACCTGTTCAGCTGCATGCAATAATTCCTGCAATTTTTTATTTTTTGCACATTCTGAAATCATCATTTTCTGTTTCAGCAATCCCATAACATGTTGTTGGCACTTAATCATATGAAATTGACAATTTAAGGCCCTGACTGCCAAGGTTGCAGATGTATAAACCTTTTTTCCCCATCTCTCTAGTGCCCTTAAATGTCTGTCAGAGGGGGTAGGATTTTTTTTTTGTTGAGGCCTTAATTCCCTTTGGACCCTGTGAAATAGTTTCAGGATCAGCAGCAGGGTGTCTAAATAAAAATTTATGTGAGTCGGGGACCCTGTGATATCCATCAGGCTTACTGGGAGCCAGAGGTAAGGAGTCAGGGGTCAAGCTCGACTCCGAAAACACATCATCCACAATGTCTAAAACAGGGGGAATGGCTAAAGGCTTGTGCTGAGGAAGAAGGAAATCCCTGAGCCTCTTTTTTGATTCTAAGAAGTCTTGACTCCCCCAGTGAAAATGCTCCCTCAAAGTAAGCAAGGTTTCTCCAAATGAATAATCCTCTGGAGGAGATGCAGATGAATAGACTCCTCAGCATCAGAATCCTCAAAGGGAGGTATAGATAATTCCTGATCAGAAGAGGAATCAGAAGAAATAGAAACCTGATCTGAAGATTCATAATAAGTGTCTTGCCTAGGCCTCTTATCTGGAGGGGGATGGGTACCCCTGATCAAGGTAATAAGGTCTGATCTGAAGATTCATAATCAGTGTCTTGCCTAGACCTCTTATCTGGAGGGGGATGGATACCCCTGATCAAGGTATTAAGGTCTTCAGCCATTTTGATCATCTGTTTTTTAGGCATAGAGGCCTGTGCACGTGGCTCATGTGTCTTTTTTTAGTTTTAGAAGTTGCTTTTGTCTTTGGTTTTGCAGCTGTCATCAGTTTGATATATAAATGTTGAGGTCTGAATACACCTTCAGAAGCCGGTGCCTGCTCAGCGGCTCAGGACCCATCCGAGGGAGATACATCCGTCGGTCCAATACCTTGAGTATCTTGCGGCATGCCAGACTCCACATGGGTGTCGGTAGAGGCCTGCGACTCGAAGGTAGCGGGTATCAGGGGCTGCGAAAGCACCTCACTGAGTACCGGTGACTGGCTTGGGAGAAGCTTCATCGGTTTTGGATCTCGACTGCCTTTCTCTGTCCTTTTCTTTGCATTTTTTATGTACTCCGGTAGTCACATTGCTATCCGACATTTCTGGGTAGTTAAATCGGTTTCCAAAATACTTTGATGTAAAAATATACCGACGCTTAATAGTGCATTGTTTAAATCTAGCACAAAACCGACAGCCAGGCACGTTGTGATCAGGGCCTAGGCAAGGAATACAGTATAAATGGAAATCCTTATGAGGTATTTGATTCCCACAAGTAATAAAATTATTAACTTTTTCTGACATCGGTAAAAAGCAAGAAAAAAGTTTCCCCAACAGGGTACTTGGCTTTAGTGAAGACTTTGGGTCTGAAACTCAAACTCGAATATTTCAGTAGTCGGCCGACTGGCACTTGCGAAATGCTTCTGATTCGGGAACCGTGCGGCAAGAAAGACTTAAAGAAAATGGCGTCGGCTGCATGTTTTATACCCCTGGCGACTTGATATCATGGAAGAGAAGACAGCAACAGACGCAGTACCCAAGACTTTGGAATTCAGGCCGACGGAGGGCAACCTGCCAGCAGATTACCCAAATGTAATAACTGCAACAGTGAAACACGAAGAACATCTACATAGTAAAGTAAAAAGCACTTTATTAAGTAAGCAGCCTTCTCTTGCTGCACTGTGACTGTCAGCATCCTTAAATTTGATTTACAGAAATTCACTCAATTGGATCAACAGTGGAGTTCAGGTCACTAAGGTAATAAGGGAATCTAATGCTGTGGGGCTGTCATCATTGGGAGCTCAGCACTGTCATTGTATGGGGGAATCTCACAGTCTGGCTGTGGTAGCAGGGATGCCTGCACCAAAAGGAATTTCTTTGCTGGTATGGTTTTCCCATTCCCTCTCTCAAATGGAGTGATAGAACCAGTTCCCTATTCCTGGGAAGGGAAAGTACAGTTTTGTACCTACCATAAATGTAGATGTTCGAGTGCTAATACAGCTGCAGTAATCACAGATGGGTTTTCAGCCATCAGGCGGTCCCTCGGTCGGCCGAATTCCAAAGTCTTGGTCCGGCGTCGGTTGTCGTCGCTTACTCTTCTGACGTCAGTAAGGCCAGAGTATATAAGACACAGCCGACGCCATGTTCTTCAGTCTTTCTTGCCCCAGATGTCAGGTGCCCCCAAAAGGAAGGCAATACATAAATAAGGCTTATCTACATATGCAGGCAATGCAATGTAATGCAAAATCAGTGTAAGCAAGCAAATAAAACATAGCAGGATAACCCAGTCAGGTGGTATGAAGAGGTTGTTAGGCCCCATGCCTTTACCAAGTGGGGAAGGAGGGAGGGAAACCTGTACTGCAGCTGTATTAGCACTCGAACATCTACATTTATGGTAGGTACAAAACTGTACTATGTTCATCGTGCATACAGCTGCAGTAATCTCAGATGGGTAGAGTCCCAAAGCTATGCATAGGGTGGTAGGTACTATGAGGAACTGGGTTGAGCCAGAATGCCCTGCAAAACTGCAGTGGCAAAGCCTGCTCTTGTTCTGGAATATAAGGGTAGGTGGTAGTGTTTTGTGAAGGTATGTACAGAACTCCAAGTGGCTGCCTCCAAAATACCCTTAGTAGGAACGCCTCTGAGGAAGGCTGTAGAGGTGGCTGTGGTCCTGGTGGAGTGAGATCTGATACCAGTAGGGACAGATTTCCCATGATAGGAATAACAAAACCGTATGCAGTGGCCAATCCACTTGGAAATGGTCTGTTTGGTAACTGGTTTCCCTTGAGCCCCTACGGCATAGGACACAAAAAGTTGTTCTGATTTCCTGAAGGACTTAGTTCTGTCCAAATAATAATGTAGCTGCCTATGGATGTCTAAAGTGTGAAGCAGCCTCTCCCCTTTGTTTTGAGGGTTAGGGTAAAAGGTAGGTAGGTGTATGGCTTGATTTAAGGCTACCCTGGATACCACTTTTGGCATAAAAGATGGGTTGGTACGAAGGGAAACCCTGTCCTGATGGAAGATGAGGAAGGGCTGCACCGCCATGAGGGCCTGTAGTTCAGAAACCCTACGAGCTGAAGTGATGGCCAGAAGGAAAGCTGTTTTCCAGGACAAATGTTGCAGATCTGTTGAGGCAGCAGGTTCAAAGGGAGGCAATGTTAATTTTTCTAGTATGTAATTAAGGTCCCAGGCTGGTATTGGTTGCTTCCTTGGAGGTCTTATATTCTTAGCCCCTCTGAGGAACTGTCGTAAGAGTGGGTGAGAGAATAAAGGAGGATCCGTGTTGAATTCTGCAGAAATGGCTGAGGCATGTATTTTATGGAAGAAAATGAAAGTCCACTGTTCAGCAGTTCAGCTAGGTACTGTAAAACCTGAGGCAAGTTCAATTTTCTAGGGTCCTGGCCTCTTTTCTCATTCCAACAGAAAAACCGCTTCCATTTTGCAGAGTAAGCTTTTCTAGTAGATGGTCTTCTGGCCTCCAAAATGACATCCTGCACCTCCTTGGAGAGTAGGGACTGTTGTGGTGTCAAGGAATTTTCCATGCAGCGAGGTTGAGTGTTTTCAGCTGACTGTGAAGAGTTTTGTAGCTGTTCTGAGTCAGTAGGAGAGGCATTAGAGGCAGGGACCAGGGAGGAGTATGTGTTAGGCTCCTCAGGAGTGGATACCAGTGTTGCCTTGGCCAATCTGGAGCAATCAGTATCATCCTCGGTTTGTCTGTTCTTGCTTTCAAAAGCACCTTGGGCAGAAGGGGCAGAGGTGGGAATGCATAAACTGTCCATGCTGTCCAACTGAATGAAAGGGCGTCCACTTTCCAGGCCTTTGGATGAAAGGTCCTTGAACAAAACTTTTCAGTTGATGGTTCCTGTGGGAGGCAAAAGATCTATGTCTGGCCTCCCCACGCTTGGATTATCTCTGTAAACACCTGAGGATGTAACTTCCATTCGTGTGGATCTGTCATATTTCTGCTTAGAGTGTCTGCCAGTGTGTTTTCCAGTCCTGGCAAGTACTGTGCTTGAAGTTCGATTTGTCTTTCCAGAGCCAAGTTCCAAAGAGTCATGGCTAGTCTGCACAAGGGGTATGAATGTGTTCCTCCTTGTTTGTTTATGTACCACATTACTGTGGTGTTGTCTGTTCTTATCAGTAATTGTCCTGGATGCAGGAAGTCCATGAAAGCTGTAATTGCATTTATCACTGCTAGCATTTCTTTTTGATTGATGTGAAGGTGCTTTTCCTTTTGGGACCATCTGCCCTGAATGCACCTGTCCTTCATGTGCGCTCTCCAGGCGTAATCTGAGGCGTCTGTGGTTATGACTTGTTTTGCTTGAGGCTTGCAGAATGGAAGGCCTGTGTTTACTTGACATGCTTGGGCCCACTATAGAAATTCCTTTTGCAAACATGGAATTATTGGTATAATTGCTTCCAAACTGTGACTGTGTTGAGACCATAGATTTTTTAGGTACCATTGAAGTTTCCTCATATGCAGCTTTGCACATGGGATTAGAAGAATGCAAGATGCCATGAATCCCAGAGCCTGCAGGATTTTCCTTGCAGTAAGCCTGGTACTTTTGCTAGTGTTTTGAAGTACTGAGATAGTTGCCCTTGTTTTTCTGGCGTAAGATATGCCATCTGGGTGTTTGTGTCCAAGTTGGCACCCAGGAAGGTTATTTTCTGAGATGGTGTTAGTCTTGATTTCTCCTTGTTGATGGTATATCCCAGAGAAAGCAGTAACCGTGTCACATAAGCCAGATGTTCCAGTAGTATGCGTTTGCTGCCCGCTTGGATCAGGCAGTCGTCCAGATAAGGGTAAATTTGTATCCCTTGAAGTCTGCAGTAGGCAATCACTGATGCCAGGCACTTTGTGAATACTCTGGGCGCAGTAGATAAGCCAAAGGGCAATGCAGAGAATTGATAGTGGATTGAACCTGCAAGAAATCTGAGGTATCTTCTGCAGCTTTGTCTGATTGGGACATGCAGGTATGCCTCCTTGAGATCCAATTTTACTACCCAAAACTCCTTGCCCAGCATGGGAAGAAGTTGCTGTAATGTGAGCATCTTGAATTTTGGCACGAGTAGGAATGTGTTTAGGATGGATAAGTCCAAAATGGGTCTCCAGTCGGTTCCTTTTCTTGGTACCAGAAAAAGTTTTGAATAAAAACCTTGACCTTGTTGGAGTGTAGGTACCTCTTGTATAGCTCTCATGTTTAGGAGCTTTGAAATTTGCAGTTGTGCCTCTGCCCTTTGATTTTGTGGCAGGTTTGGCATGCCTCTCATTTTTGGAAGAGTGTGAAATTGAAATTTGTAGCCTCTGTTTATAATGTCCAGTATCCATTTGTCTGTTGTGACAATATGCCAATTGCTTGCAAATAATGCTAGTTTCCCTCCCAAAGGTGCTGTCAGCTGAGACTTGCTTGGCATGGAAATGAGGGAGTCATTGGGTTTGCTTCCTGTATTGTTGTGCACTGTCTTCACCACCTCTTGGTGCTGGAGATTGCCATTGTCTGCCTCTATATGATCCTTGTGATTGCCCTCTGCCCCTTGTGCGTCTGTATCTGCCTCTTTGGGGCTCGTCAGTGGCTGGAAAGGACCAGTTTTTTGAAGGCCAATTTCTGCTAAAGGGTGGTGGTTGGACCTGTAAGAAAGCCTTGACAGTTTGCATAGATTTGGCTTTTTCTTCCATTTTCCGTAGTATGTCCTCAGCATTAGTACCAAATAATACATCCTTTTGTAAAGGAGCATCAAGAAGTTTAGCTTTCACATGATCGGGTAAATTTTGTTCCCTAAGCCAGGCATGCCTGCGAATGACTGATCCTGTGGCAGCCGCTCTACTGGAAGCCTCTAGGGCATCATAACCACATTGTAAGGTGTGTTTACCCACTTGCTCCGCACTGTGCATCATATCCTGTAACTCTTTTAAATCTGGTTGTTCAGGTTGAGACATTTTGTTCCTTAATTGTGATAACAGGTACTGTTGATATTTAATCATATGAAACTGACAGTTTAAGGCCCTCATGGCTAGGGTGGCAGAGGTATATAACTTTTTACCCCACCTTTCTAGAGATCTGGATTCCCTTTCTGCAGGGAGTGGGTTCTTGGCAGTGGAGGCCTTTAATCCCTTGGGGCCTTGTGAAATGGTTTCAGGGTCAGCATTATGGCCTTTGTAGAGAAATTGGTGAGAGCTGGGTACTCTGTAATACCTATCAGGTTTTACTGGTGCAGGAGGCAGAGAATCAGGGTTAAGGCAAGCCTCCGAATAGACATCATCCAGTACATCCAAAACAGGGGTATAGCCAGAGGTCTGTGCTGAGGTAACCAAAGAAATTCCCTAAGTCTTTTCTTGGAATCTGAAAAGTCTTGGCCTTCCCAATGGAAGTGTTCCTCAAAGTGTGCAAGGTTTCCCCAAAGACAAATCCTCAGGAGGGGATACAGAAGGAATGGACTGTTCTGCATCCGAATCCTCAAAAGGGGAGTAAGAGTGTTCCTCTGCATCAGAATGTTCTGATAAAATGGATCCCTGATCAGAAGAGGGAGATTCTTCCTCCACTCTGGGTCTCTTGTCAGGAGGGCTGAGAACCTCTGATAAGAGTAATTAAATCCTCAGCCATTTTAAGCATCTGTTTCTTAGGCATGGGTCCAGGAGATGGGCCCTGTGCAACAGGCCTCGTGGGATGCCTGGCTGCTTTGGATTTAGTAAAAGCCTTTATTGAAAAAGAAGATGAGGGCCTAAATGCACCATGGGTGGAGGTGGACCTGTCCACATTAGTAGGCTCGACATTAGCAGGGGCTTCGGTTGTAGTCTGGGAAAGGACCGAGGACCCAGCGGTCTCGGTACAGAGAACACCGCCAAAGGAGTGTCGTCGGTAGTCAGGGACTGCAAAGGCGTCTCGCTGAGAACCGGACCACGTGTAGCCTGTTTTGGCATGGTGTCGGCGGGGACCGCGGGTCTCGCGTGTCGGTCCTTTTCCTTGCGTTTAGGACAAAACGGTAGTCGGAGTGTCCGACGACATCTTATAATCAAAAGCTTTACCAAAGTAGTGTTGGGCGAACTCCGCCCGGCGCTTGATAGTGCGTTTATTGAAGGTAGCGCAAAAGCGACAGCCCGAGACGTCGTGGTCTGGGCCCAAACAAGGTATGCAACGGGAATGGAAATCCTTATGCGGTATTTGCTTCCCACAAGAAATACAATTATTAACTTTTTCTGACATCGGTCTGAGGCAAGAAAAGTTTCTAACGGGGTACTTAGCTTTAAAGAAGACTTCGGTTCCAATTTTTTTTCGTAATTCAGGAGCTGGCCGACCGGCACTTGCGAACTTCTTCTGCTTCGGGCACCGCGCGGCAAAAAAGACGGAAGAACATGGCGTCGGCTGTGTCTTATATACTCTGGCCTTACTGACGTCAGAAGAGTAAGCGACAACAACCGACACCGGACCAAGACTTTGGAATTCGGCCGACCGAGGGACCGCCTGACGGCTGAAAACCCATCTGTGATTACTGCAGCTGTATGCACGATGAACATTAAGGTTTTATTCCAGAACATTTCTAAATGTACACAGGTTAAGTAGCATAACCTACCCCACAGGGGCTACTGTATTGTTTGTGAATCGCATATGATCCTATATGGCGGGTCATTTGCATGTGTACTCGATGCACACAGTACTACAGCTACACAAACAGGAAAACACTGCAAACGGGGTATTGCCCCTTGTATATCAATTGTGATGACTCATATAATACATGGCACATTTCTGTAATACCCCAAGGTACTAAAAGTAAGAAGTAAACAACTATGAAAAAGCCTAATCATTTCAGAATGCTGCCAGCCTGCCCAAGAAACCAACATGGGTGGACAGATGGATTTACCCAGTTACACAAAATAAAATGAAAAAATAAATAAGAATACAACATTACCTGGTGGTAGTGTGTCCATAGATGAAGGCTTGCCACTGTCAAGAGGTTCTTTCTTTCCTTGCTGAATATCATTCCACTCCTCCTATAAAGGATATATAATGCATCATTTACCATAACAATTGCACCAACAATGAATTACATTATCTATAATGGTGAGCAACAGCAGCCTACTTACTGCCACCTATCATTTTGTTTTACATATTAATTCAAAACCCTAACAGAGACATACGGTGAAACACCTGTGTAGTGAGAAAGTATAGTTGTGTACACTTACCATAAATGTAGATGTTCGAGTGTATTCACTATTGAAATCATCACCTATAGGTTATCCCTGCTGGGGTAGTCCTCGGCCGGCCCAAACACCACAGTCAATGTTTGTCTGCATCGGCTGCTGTCCCTTGCTGCCTAGCGTTAGGTCATCACTGCTATAAAGGAAGGCATCCGACGCCATTACATCAGGTTTTTCTTGCCTTAACCAGTCAGAGGCCCAAGTAAATATGGTAAAGTGGCCCTGGTGGCTAAAAGCCACAATTAGAAACTTATGTCTCCCTAAATAAAGAAGATACAAGGGGAAAGGAGGGTGGGAAATTAGGACTGCAACAGTGAATACACTCGAACATCTACATTTATGGTAAGTGTATACAACTGTACTATGTTCTTTCATGTTTCACTGTTGCAGTCATCACCTGTGAGAGAATACCCAAAGCTGAGGAAAGGGGGGGGGGTAGGATTAGTAAGAGACCTAGAAATGGGTCAGCATACCCTGCAGAATGCAGAGGCAAACTCTGCCCTAGCCTTAGAAAAATGAGGTAGGTGGCAATGCTTGGTAAAGGTATGGACAGAAGTCCAGGTGGCAACTTCCAGGATGTCCCTGGTGGGAACTCCTCTGAGGAATGCTGTGGAAGTGGAGGCTGCCCTAGTGGAATGGGTTCAAACAGAATTGGGAGGGGGGGTTCCCATGCAATCTGTAGCAGAAATGGATACAGTGTGATATCCATTTGGAAATGGTTTTATGGAAATGGGATTCCCCTCTGCCCCTGGGGCAAAGATGACAAGTATTTGGTCAGTTTTCCTGAAGGGTTTAGTATGGTCCAGGTAGTATCTGAGCTATCTGTGCATGTCTAGTCAGTGCAGAATTCTTTCCCCTTGTTTTGAGGGTTAGTAAAGAAGGTGGGCAGATGATAGCCTGGTTGAGAGTTGCATTAGATACCACCTTGGGCATAAAGGAGGGATTAGTCCTCAGGGGAGACCCTGTCTGCATGGAAGACTATGAAGGGCTCAATGGCCATCAGTGCCTGAAGTTCTGAAACCCTTCTGGCTGAGGTGATAGCTAGTAGAAAAGCAGTCTTCCAGGAGAGGTATCTTAGTTCTGCTGAAGCAGCAGGTTCGAAGGGTGGTAAAGTTAGTTTTTCCAAAACATAAGTCAGGTCCCAGGCTGGAGTGGGTGGCCTTCTGGGAAGTCTGATATTAGAAGCCCCTCTGAGGAACTGTTTACTCAAACGATTGGAAAACAGGGGCTGTTCTTTATCAAAATGAGCTGAAATGGCTGAGGAGTGGACTTTAATAGAGAAGGAGAGGCCACTATTAAGTAGTTCCGCTAGGTAGTCCACGATAAGAGGGATGGAAGGTTGTGAGGTACTGCCCCCATAGAACTGGCTCCAGGAGCAGAATCTTTTCCATTCTCCTGTGCAAGATTTTCTGGTGCTGGGCCTTTTGGACTCTGTGATAATGTCTAGGACCCGTTTGCTTAACGGGGGCCCCTTGTTTACCTTTAGAGTATTAGCCATGCTGATAGTTTGAGAGTCTAAGAGTCTGGGTGCAGCACCCCCCCCCCACATGAGTTAAGAGGTCTGAGATCAGGAGAAGCTGCCTGGGAGGCTGTAAGGTCAGCCTGCACAGCAAGGGGTACCAATGCTGTCTGGGGCAATCTGGAGCAATAAGGATGGCCTTTGGTCTCTCCTCACTTATTCTGATCAGTACCTTGGGAATAAGAGGCAGAGGAGAGAATGCACACACAAAGAGGGTGTTCCAGGGGAAAGTCAAGGCATCCATCTTCCACACTAGGTGGTGATACCCCGTGGTAAAGAATTTTTTTTCAGCTGACAGTTGAGATGCGATTCAAAGAGATCCTCCTCCAGAGTCCCCCACACCAGAGTGATTTGTAAAAAGATATTTCTGTGGAGCTGCCATTCATGGGGGTCCAGTATGCCTCTGCTTATGTGGTCTACCAGGGTGTTGATCCCAGGTAGGTACTGGGCTATCAGGTGTAGTCTCATGGAAGAGGCAGTCAGCCACAGGTTAATGGCTAGCCTGCACAGAGGGTAAGATTGGGTCCCTCCCCGTTTGCTGATGTACCACATTACTGTAGTGTTGTCTGTTTTGATAAGGAGAACCCCTGGTTTGAGATGGGGTTTGAAGGATATCAGAGCCTTTTGTACTGCCATCATTTCCTTCTGACTGATGCACAAGGAAAGGTGCTGGACATCCCAAAGACCTTGGTTGCACCTGCCTTCTAGGTGAGCGCCCCAAGCTATGTCTGAGGTGTCAGTGTTAATGGTCTACCCGGTTGGGTGGAGGGTGAAGGAAAGACCCTTGTTCTGAGCACAGGCCCCTGCCCACCAGAGAAACTCGGCCCTTAAACAGAGTATCAGAAATAAGAGAGGTCTCTAAAGGTTGAGAGTGCCGACACCAAAGGTTCTTTAGGTACCACTGAAGTTTTCTCATGTGAAGCCTGGCCAGAGGAATTAGAAGGATGCATGATGCCATGTACACCAAAGACTTGCACGAACTTCCTCGCAGTGAGGGGACTTCTGGAAGCCAGCTGGGTAAAATAAGACAGGCAGGAAGCTCTGCTTTTCTGGGGATAGGAAGGCCATTTAGGATGCTGTGTCCAGCAGTGCTCCCAAGAAAATGATCTTCCTGAAGGGTGTTTGCCTTGACTTCCTCTTGTTGATGGTGTACCCTAAGGAGGTTTTGACAACGAGGAGGTCCTTGAGGAGCTTTTCTTTGCAATCTGCCTGAATGAGGCAGTCGTCCAGATAAGGGTAAATTTGTATATTTTTCTGTCTGCAAAAGGCTACTGCTAGGGCTAAGTATTTGGTGAATACCCTGGAAGCAGTAGATAAGCCAAAGGGTAGCACAGGGAACTGAAAGTGTTGTGAGCCTGCTCTGAAGCAAATGAACTTCCTGCAGGATTCCCTTATGGGGATGTGGAGGTAGGCATCTTTTAGATCTAGGGTAACTAACCAGGCATTTTTTGTTAGCATTTGGGGAACACCAGGAAGGTGCTCAGAATGGAAAGATCCAGGACGTAGTGCCAAATGCCCTCTTTTCTGGGAACAAGGAATAGTCTGGAATAAAAGCCTTTGCCTATTTGGTCTGAGCACAACAGGTTCTACTACCCCTTGGAATATGAGAGTTTGGATTTGTTTGAATGCCTCTGCCCACTGGATTTGGAGGCAAGTCTGGGTACCCTCTTGGAATTGGCAGCTCATTGAAGGAGAATTTGTATCCCTGAAAAATCATCTTTAAGACCCATTGGTCCTTTGTTACAGAAAGCCAATTTTCTTTGTAGAGGGAGAACCTTACTCAGTTTTTTGTGAGTAAAAAGAGGGCAGAGGGGGGGAGAGGGAGTCATTGAGAGTTTTCATCATAGAGGGATGGCTTAGAACTCCCTGTCTTTGGAGTGGAAGTGGTCCACTGTTTGGTTCTCTACTGTCCCTGGGATAGGAGTTTGGGTGGTCTGTCCCTGCGCGGCTTACCTTGCCCCTGTCTGCTAGGTGCAGGAAAGGACCAGTGTTTTGAGGGAAAATTCCTGCTGAACCTAGAAGGTTGTACCTGAAGGAAATCTTTTATTGTTTGCATAGATTTTGCTTTGTCTTCCATCTTTTTAAGCACCTCTTCTGCTTTTACTCCAAACAAGCAGTCCTTATCAAAGGGTGCATCAAGTAATTTAGATTTGCCATGATCAGAGAGAGGTTGTTCCTTCGACCATGCATGTCTCCTAATGGCAGATCCTGCTTGAGGCTTCTAGGGCATCATATCCACAGTGTAATGAGTGTTTAGCCACTTAGCAAGTAGAGTGCAGTAAATTTGCTAACTCTTTTGAACTGGCATGGTCAGGAAAGGCTGAAATCTTTTGGTTTAATAGTTCCCAAAGTGTGTTGTTGATATTTTAACATGTGGAACTGACAGTTCAGTGCTCTGATAGCTAAGATTGCAGAGGTGTATACTTTTTTACCCAATCTGTCCAGAGCTCTGGAGTCCTTGTAAGAAGGAATAAAATAGGATACTTTGCAGAACTACTCTTGGCTCCTTTTGGTCCCTGTTTAATGACCTCCGGGTCTGCAGCAGGATTTCTGTACAGGTACTTGTGAGAATCCAGTACTCTAATACCCGTCAGGTTTCCTGGGAACAGGTGGGAGGGTGTCAGGAGTTAAATTGGATTCATGGAAGACATTATCAACCACCTCTAAGATTGGGGGCATGGCCAACAGTCTGTGCTGGGGCAGGTCTTGAAACTCTCTTAGCCTTTTCTTAGACTGAGGGAAGTCCTGGGATTTCCAGTGGAAATGTTCCCTGAGGGTGTGAAGGATTTCCCCAAAGGAAAGGATTTCTGGTGTGGAGGTAGAAGGAATGATTCCTCTGCAACAGAATCCTCATAAGTAGTCAGAGGTTATTCCTCTTCAACATCTGAATAATCAGACTCCTCAGAATCCTGTTCTGTTAGTATTTCAGGAGAAACGTCTCTTTTCCTTTTAGAAGGTGTGGCCTTACTACCGCTGATAAGGGTGATAAGATTCTCCACCATTTTAAGCATTCGAGCTTAGGGTGGCAGAGCAGAAGTAAAATGGTGGCTAGAGGTAGTTTTCCTAGGAGTGGCCTTGCCTCTAGGCCTATGAGTATCCATCTGTCTGATAGAAACGATAGCCAGAGAAGATGTCGTTTTTTGTCTAGATTCTGTAGTGGGAAAAACCTCCTCAGAAGCCTGTGCCTGCATCGCAGCTCCAGACCCAACCAAGGCAGAGCCAGACAAAGGCTCAAAAGACAAAGAAGATTTCTGTGGCATACCGGACTCCGAAAGGGTCTCAAGTAGAGGCCTGCAAAGGTATCGAATCGGGCATCAGGGTCTGAGAAGGCACCTCAATGAATTCCAGAGAAATGCCAACCTGCTTAGGGTGGAGTCGTCGGAAGGCTTAGCCTTGTGTGGTCTGTCTATCTGTATACTTTCTTTCAGAATGTCTACGGATTGTTGACTAACGGACTCCATTTCGAAATAGGAAGACAGAAGATGAAAATACCTGGCTACAATAAGAGCGCTACAACGAATGGTTCTCGTGTTAAAGAGGCCACAGAACAGGCAACGGGGAACGGCGTGGTCTGGGCCTAAACAAGTGACGCAGTATGAATGGAAGTCTTGGTGTGGTATTTGCTTTCCACAGGCGAGACAATTGTTAACATTAGTGCAT